>NC_083355.1:28372500-28675833 GCF_030254825.1 Meriones unguiculatus | reverse complement strand
TTGGGATTGTATCCAGGGGATTCCATGGATGCTAGGTGTCTTAGTTGAGGTATTAATACTGTTAAGAGACACCACAACCACGGGGTAACAACTTTTATGCAAGAAAACATTTAGTTGTGCTGGATTACCGTTCAGAAGATTAGACTATCATTGTCATCCCAGGAAGCATGGTGGCAGGCAGGCAGACCTGTTGCAAGAGAGATAGCTGAGAGGTCTCCATCCACAGCCACAGCATTAGAAAGGGACTGTTACGCTAGACCTGGCTTGAGCATTCGAGGCCTCAAATCCAGTCCCCTTCTGACACACTTTCTCCAACAAGGCCACACCTATTCCAACAAGGCCACACCTCCTTCTAGTGCCACGCCTTATAAGCCTGTGTGGGTCATTTATTGAAGCCTCCACACCAGGCAATCATGAAGTCATTTCACCAGCTCAGTGCTTGATATTTTAGTGTTAATTACACCTTGTATTTATTGTATAGAAAAATCAATGAAAATTATGTTGCATAGTAAACTATGTGTCACCCATACATAGTAAGACATTTTTATTTAAGGTATTTAAATATTTGATTTGTAAAACAGTTTACAATATCTTTATAGACAATATATGATGTTCTTCTAAGTGCTTGTATACTGGGTATAATTCTAAATATTTTACTTATATTCTTTGTGCAACAAGCTGTAAGGCAGATGTGATTTTTATACCACTTTTACACCTTTAGAAGCTGAAATACCAATCAATAAAGCCACTAGACCAAAGCAACTGAGCTATGAGCTATTATGGAATAAAACTCCCTTTTTAATCATAGCATGTTGGCTTCCAAACACAAATTCTTAACAATGGGAGTAAATGTATTTTCTATAATATTATTTAAGTACATGCCCGTTCTTTCACAAGCTAGAAAGATCCTACAGAAGGCACTTTATTTTTCTGAAAACCGCACTGTATAATACATTGCCTTACCTCATTTGTACATTCTTGCCTTCCCATATGTAAACTGGAGGGTATGGCCAGAATTTACCAATTTCTTGTATTCAGATAAATTCAAGGAGTGGGTTGTTCTTTGTTTTTCATATTACTAGCATTTACTAATTGTACAAACTTATCTGTTTCCTTCTGCAATTTTATACAAGTGAAGAATATACTTTGAAGATCTTCAATACCTATCATATCCTGGCATTTCTCTGCTGTTCCCCTTCACCTACTCCCAAATCTCTTTCTACTTACATGTATTATCTTTATCGTTTTTCCTATTTCCTATTTTAATTGTTAGTTACATATATACATGATATAAATGTAGAAATGTAATTTATGGAGTCTGTTTAGAGTGTGTTTGTGTGTTCAGGTGTGTTTAGGTGTGACCACTTGGTATAGGATTATTGGAAAACCACTTAGCAGGCTCAGCAATTCTTAATTACCTTTAGGTTTTCATCTATGCATGGGACCTTGTGAAGCTTCCACAACCCCTTGTGATATCACTTAGCATTGCTATTATTCAGGTATTGTTTAGACAATGATATTGACGATATTGCTGGAGGTTCATTGTTGCAACTTCCCTGTCACATAATGAAGACACAATCTTCCTTCAGAATCCTGGATTTCAGTTTCTTACATTCTTTCTGTTTGCTTTTTTGTAATGTTACCTAAGCCAGAGATAGAAGAATTGCATTGTGGATTTATCCTTTGGGGCAGAGCACCCTGTGGTCAGCTCTTTGTAGTTTGACTACTTGTGGCTTGCTGTAATGATTTAGATCTGCTGTAAAGAAAAGATTATTTGATGAAGAATGAGAACGGTAACCTATCTGTATATAAGGATATGTATTTGGAATGCAGTTTGAAATTATACAGGTTTAGGTGGGCAACTTTTGTAGCTTCCTCTCTAGATTCCATGCCTTCACTCCCATTTCATTCTTTGTAAATACTGACTATTAAGCAGATCAACAGACAGCATTTAAAGTCCTTCCTGCCTGAAATTTCTGTGCTTATGCAAGCCTCTCCACTCCAGTATGGGCTATGCTTATTGATTAGCATTAAATAAAGAGTACAGAGCAGGAATGATAAGAAATCACTTTCATGTTAAGCTTGTAAGATGCCAATGACTTCAAATTGTGATATCGATCTCTCTTGTTTTTTTTTCTGGACCACTCAATTTGGGGAAAGTAAGCTTCTCTGTCAGGCACTGTTGTGACAGAATCCAGGCGGGTTGGGGAGATGACTAAAGTCTACTAAAGTCTATCTCAACAAGCACTGAGTCAGTTTGTGAGTTGATTTGTCACCAGTTGTACTACCACAGACAAGACCTCCCGAGAGATTTTGAACCAATGTCAATCAGCCCAGTTATCCCCAAAGCCTGAGCCACAAAAGCTGTTATCTAACTCTACTCTTATTCCCAGTAATGTGGTCCATAGCAGTAGAGAAGAACTATAAAGATCTTTGGAAGAATAATGAAGAGCGATGTGGGTCCATTGTGCTTTTGATAATGCTTGCATTATATCCAGTCTCTCACTCAAAATTATTCTCTTTATCCTCTTGTGTATTCAGCAGAAGTTATGAGACAGCTTAATATAATTGAATGAATATAGGACAAAAAGTAGATTGGTCAGTTCACTTCTCTTCTTTAATTTCAGTTTATTCACTCATGAAATAGGAAGGCTTGCCAATGTAGGTTTAATGATTCTCATTCTCCATTGTATGCCTGTTTTTAACATGCGTTATGATTCCATTGACTTATCTCCTAAAATACCATTATAACAAAATGCACAATCTCCACTCCTAAGATTATTGTAGAGTGGGAGACCAAAGTAACTTTTTGACATTTAGCCAAAATACAAAACAATACATCGTTACCAGCTTATATATTTTGATGGGGTATATGACTGAAGAAATTATATAAGCTAGATTTTGAAGCTTAGCAATAATTTCAGATGCTGAAAAAGAAAGAAAATGAGTGGGTTAAGATAAATGTCACCTGTGTAAGGAGGAGTGACATTATATGCAAAAGAATGAAAAGAGGCATCTTGATTGCTAATGAGAAAAGATGAGAAAATTCTGATGTAAATAAGTTATTCATCTTTCTAAGAACTTTACTGGATATGGCACTGCCTATTCATATTCATAAGTCAGAAGACAATCCATTAACCATTTGATGGGTTGCAGCAAAGTGAAATGGAATACCAACTGATGTCAAAACCCACAATGAAATGTAATAATTGGAAATGCCAAATTATATTCATAGAAGTGGCAGTAGACAAACACTACAATTTGGAAATACATTATTTGTTTACTCCCTTCTTTAAGAACCCTCCATGTTTTATGTAAGGTATGTCTGTGTTGTATTGGCTATATTGTTATAAAGATTATTACGTGTTAGGCTTCATTCATGCAGGATGAAAAACATGTGAAAAACAAAACTTTCAGTTAAATAGCATCTATAGTGACCCAGAGAGAAGGTAAGAAATTTTAGATTTCCCACAAATGGAGAATCCACTAACTGTATTGGGAACAGACCTTATGGGATTAGATTTTCAAGCTTTATTGGGAGCAGAGATAAGCAAATAAAAATAAAATAATTTATCCTTATCTAGTGTTGTGTGGGAAATGATGATAATGATGATGAAAGAAATAGTTTCAGTTTCTATGTTTTAAATCCTACTTTTGCATATTTTTAAACTTTTGGTATGTTTCTCATATCTTGCATTTCTGTATCCCACTCATGCTGGGCAGACAGCTTCGTTCACAGTCTGTCTAATCAATTAGTCAACATAGGCTTTAGGCACTGGCTTTATTAACTAGATATATCTAAATATTTGCCTGGCGGTTACTCATGGTTTCAGGAACTTGTTCACTTTTCCACACAGCTGCCCTGTTTTTCAAATTGAGTCCTTTACTTTGGTGTCTGTGGCAGAAAAGGGGCAACCAGAAGCAAACTCTTTGACTTGAATAAAAGTGACCTTCATAGAAATTTAAATGACCATAGTTCATTAATATGAGAACCAGTGAAATGTTACAATTGTCTTAAGTCAAACTTCAAACGTACAGCTATGTAGACCTGAAGCAACAGTGCAATGAATGTATATGTGGGACCAAAGCTGGCCAGTATCTAAAAGGAAAAAAATAATTCTGAACCATCCTAACCTGTTTGTACTGTACGGTCAACTCTCATTTTTAGTACCAGCTCTGTTCTCCAAATGAATCTGTGAAATAACTCAATGATACCAAGACCCTGATAACTGAGAAAAATGTTCTCTACTTACAATAATGGTAACATTGCTTTTCATTTTGACCTTTTCTTTTAGAATTCCTGGCCCACAGATCCCATAACACTCCAACATTCTCAAACCTCCAATCCCTTTCTGGTACAGAATGTAGAGAGGCTCACTGTTTATTCATTGCATCTACCTATTCCTTACATGGTATTTGCATATTAGGATTTCATGTATTTTCTGACTATGTATAATCGGTTCCACTCCTTGGCTGCAGTCGCTGTAAAGTTTTAAAGGGGCTTTCATCACCCTTTTAGCAACTTTGGAATCTTCATCTCTCATGTGCCTCTTACCCACGACCCCCCCACACAAAGAATGTCGTTATTTGACAGAATTCTAAGTTGTGTGACATCTTTTTATCACATCACTGATTATTCTCATGTTTCCTCTTTTATGTCATTATCTCTTTGCTTCCATTCTGAACCAGGCAAATTCAGTTTCTGTATGTTGGTAAAGATGCTCTCAAATTATCAGATTGTTATTGAGGTATTATATTTGATGGTGAAATTTTAGAGATCAGTTTATCATTAATTAGGCTATTATTCTTTTTCTTCAGTGGATATTTTTACCTGTAATTATTGGCTCCACAGGTCTGTTCTGAACATGACAACTCTTAGTTTATATGATTGCATATTGGCCTTTCTTTTCTGCACAAAAGTATCAGCTTTTGTTTTCCCTTTAAGTAAAAAGAATATAAATAAGTGATGAATGACTTTTCCCCCCAAACCCCAATAAGGGTAAAGGGCCAGAACTAATAAATAAGTTATTGTGCTTGTTTTTGCTTGGTCTCCATAATCATAATACTAGCTGCAATTTCTTCAGCTTGCCGGGTAGAAATAGTACAATATTATGTTAATGAGGTGATCACTATGCTAAGAAAATGTTTTTGGAAGAAAATAAAAATTAGATAACCATGAGTTTCTTTTAACTGCCTTGATTCCTTTACAGGACATCTGACACATGCAGAGATTGCTGCCAATTAGCCAGAAGCAAAAGGAGATGCCAAATATCCACATATATCAGACAGGCAATTGCAACGCCCATATCTTATTTTCAGGGTTCCTGATGAATGTTTTTTTTTCCTTTGGGGACCCTCTTTGCTGCAAATCAGGTAATTCACAGACCTCTTGGATATTGCACTGAATACCATCAGTTAGGCTGCTATAAAAATCATGACTATTTTGAATGCCATTTTCTTAGCATCTGGGACACACTATTTTTAAAAGCAGGTGGCAATAACTGCCCAATTAGAATGTTTTATATATTCAGATGAACAGCCTTGGTTAAAAAGAATTTCTTCACCACCCCCTCATACTTCTTAGAAATGCTAAAGAATAAAAATCAAAAGGTTTGAAGCAACCAATCTAGGAAGAGATGAGCCAGAAGCTAAACTACTGAAGTAAGGTTTAAAATAGCAAACCTGTCTGCATAAAGTAGGGATAACTAAAAAGCATGATGAAAGCATTTCGTAAAATAAAGCATTTTATGGAGCAATAAGCTGGACAATGACTGTTTCCTGCAAAACCAAGGTTTAGCCCACATGTGAAGTATTGGTGAACAAGAAAACCTCTTTGCCTACTACAAATACATAATTGCGTCTTGTGCCTTAATTTGAAAATTAAAATAATCTTCATTGCAATATCCCTTAGAATAAGAGACAGGAATATGGACAGTGAGAAAAGGAAAATTTTACTTTGCAAAAGGAAAATATGGCACTGGGACTTCAAGCCCCTTTGCTTTCTAGTCATTTTCCTTTTCAGTGTTAAGAGTGAATCACAACTGAGTATGTGGTTTTCTCTTTGCAACAAGAAAGGTTTCATGGAGGGAAAAATTCCAAGGTCAATCTACCCCACAGTTTGGGAACTATAGTGACAAAAACAGGATGCTGGGAAAACTATTGGACAGACGAAAACCTGAAATTTTGTCACAAACGCAGAAAATTTTAGCACAGTTATGACAAACTGGAGAAGGGAGAAAGGAGAATTGAATGGTTGCTTCTGAAGTGAAAGAAGATAAAATTTAGCGTGCCCAGTGACGTTTAACACAGAGAAGAATGCAGAATCTGAGTATGTGAACTAGTGGGCTTCTGATTCTTGTGGGCTCTTTTTCTTTACACATGCCACAATACTGGAGGTTATATATTCGATTGGTTCTGATAAAAATACGAATCTTTAAAAATGCTCTAATATTATGAAACTATTTTTTTTACAAAAACTAGCACTTGTTTTGTTTCTACTAAAAACTCAAGAAAGTTTTCTAGTCTAGATGAGAGTGAAAGAAGAAATGATGATGATAACAATAGTGATGATGATTGCTATTCAGACAAAAAAAAGGCATGAGAATGTTAGTTAAATTAAATAATATAAAGTCAAGTGAGGGACTCTCATGTAACATATGCTGGCTTAGAACTCACTACAAGTCAAACTGGTCTTAGAATCATAACAGTCCTCTTGCCTGTGCCTGACAAGTGTTGTGATCACAGGCATGAGCCAGCACGCTGGGCTTAAGACTAGCTTTCTTTCATCAGTATGTGTGTAATTGATGTAAGGAGTCTGTAACTGGATCCTAATATCATCTTGAACTATAAAGCTTCCTCAATGAATAATACCCTATGATAGGTCTATGAATGAGAACTGGAGAAACCATACTTGGTAAAAAATAAAGTTATTTGCCATTGTGAATTTTTTTCTTGAAAATTAACTTCCATTGGCTTTGTACTTATTTTTCTCCAGATTCCCAGTAATGTGAAGACTCCTGCTGTTGGAATATCATGTTCCCTTGGCCCTGGGTGTCAGCAGTTGAGTTTCCAGTAGCCCTAGATCATAAGGACAAGAGAGAGAATCCTTGGATAAAGGCCTGACTGAGAATTTTGATTAACTTACCAGGAGATTCTAGCTTTGACTGTATCCACTTTAGCAATCAGTACATTAACCCCATACACATACCTCTTGTATAGCTTTACATGAACGCACTTGATCTAGGAACAGATTTTCTTCAAGCAAATGTGTCTGTAGGATGTCCTGATCATGACTATGCTGGCCAGTTTTTGTACAAGTCTGACTCCTCCTGGAAACTGGGGCCCTGCGTTTTGCCAAACATATTGTTTAAAGTGGAGAACAGGAAAAGAAAGAGCTTTCCGTCGTATTAACAGTAATATAATTGCAGCTGTGTCTGTATGTGTGCGACGGGTGGGGAAGCACCCATGAAAGCAACGTGGAGACCAGGTGTTGCTGTATAGTCTGTTCTATGCGTTCCATCTCATTTTTTGGCAGAGTCTCTCAATGGACCTGGAGTTCTGTTTTATACTTGCTTGTTAGCCACCGCTGGGATTAGTCTATGTCACTCAGCACTATGATTGCAGGCACATGCCATGACAGAAAATTTTATGGGCTAGAGATCTTAACTCCATTCTGTCATTGGACTTTACCCACAGAGCCATCTCCCCAGCCTAAACAAGGAAATTTTTTTAGAGTATTTATGCAAAATTCTACCACCACCTATTTTTCCCCGTTTTCTTTATTTTCAGTAAGTTCATTCACTTTATACACCGCATTGCAGCAATGGCGCAATGCTTTACACAGTTCACTTTTTAAATCTATTTTGTTTTTGATTATGTCTCAGTGTCTATGTGCGGCTGTGCGGATGTGACCCCCTTAGAGCTGCTGAACCCTGGTCTTCTGGAAGAACAACAAGGGCTTTCAAACACTGAGTGAGCCTTCCTGCCTCCACTTGGATTCACTTATCTCAATTGGTATCCTAATTTTATATCGTAATATACTAACACTATCTTCAGTGAAAGATTTAGTTCCCTCTTTTGTCTCACTTATTACTGGTAGCAAGTCTTACTGAGACTGTCTTTCTGGTGATAAAGATGATAAAGCTGCAGTCATTTCCTTACTTTGAATCCAAAGAGCCAGTTTGACCTTCATCAAATTCCAAAATTGCTTCATCCAAAATGTATGTTGTTTATCAGGAATTCATAATCATACCAAGTTCAAGGCATTTGATTTTCCTATATCTAGGCCAACTTGAGTCTCCATAATGTTATTATTTTCTAATGATTAACAGCTGCATTCTATTATAGCCTATGAGGACACAGAAACAGATATGGCACATTGCAGAAATTTTTATTATTATTACTGTTGTTTTGTTATAACTTTTATGTTTTTTAGATTGAATCTCACTCTATTTCCCAAGATGGTATATGAAATTCAGCATGTAGTTCAGACTTATCTCATGTTCATGGAAACCCCCCTGCCACAACTCATCTAACGCAAGAATTAGATATATGAGTCTTAGCCCCAACTCAACAATTGCATTCTTTGCATAAAAGTTACTTATATCAAAATGATAGCAAACAAAATTTTGTATGAGTACAATGCAATTTACCACAGCTTTTATTTTGACTTAAATGGCAAACAAAAATTTTCTATTATAAAAGTTAGCTTTTATGTTAAATACATATAAAATAGGCACCTGTGTTCTCTACTTGGATGGAAAATGTTAAATATGGTATAGTGTTTATTATTGTTCGAGAGACATAATTGCAAACAGCTTATATAGACAAGATCACAGAAATGGCAGCAAACAACCATGAAAAGAATAGTGTGTCTGGAGTCAGTAGGACAGCTCAGTAGGTAAGGGAGCCTGCAGCCTAAGCTTTATCACCTGAATTCCATCTCACATGATAGGAGGAGAGAAATGATTCCTGAAAGTTGTCCTCGGTCCTCTTTGCATGTGTCATGGAAGGCATATATGCCTACACAAGTACACAGTAAGCATAACAAACAAATGTTTTCTTTTTTTATTAATTACACTTTATTCACTTTGTGTCCCCCCATAAGTCCCTTCCTCTTCCCCTCCTGATCCCACCCTCTCTCCCCCTTCTTCACACATGCCCCTCCCCAAGTCCACTGATAAGGGGAGGTCCTCCTCTCCTTCCTTCTGATCTTAGTCTATCAGATCACATCAGGAGTGGCTGCATTGTCTTCTTTTGTGGCCTGGTAAGGCTGCTCCCCACCCCTCAGGGGGAGGTGATCAAAGAGCAGGCCAATCAGATTATGTCAGAGGCAGTCCAACTTCCCATTTCTATGTAACCCACTTGGACACTAAACTGCCATCGGATACATCTGTGTAGGGGTTCTAGGTTATCTCCATGCATGGTACTTGGTTGGAGTAGGAGTCTCTGGGAAGACCCTTGTGTTCAAATTTCTGGTTCTGTTGCTCTCCTTGTGGAGTTCCTGTCCTCTCCAGATCTTACTATTTCCCACTTCTTACATAAGCTTCCACGCATACAGACCAACAGTTGGCCATAAAGTCTCAGCGTCTGCTTTGATAGTGTGTAGGGGAGAGCCTTTCAGAGGCCCTCTGTGGAAGGTTCCTAGCTTGTTTCCTGTTTTCTTCTTCTTCTGATGTCCTTCCTCTTTGCCTTTCCGGATGGGGATTGAGCATTATAGTCAGGGTCCTCTCTCTTGATTAGTTTCTTTAGATGTACAGATTTTACTGGGTTTATCCTATGTTATATGTCTATATGAGTGAGTATATACCATGTGAGTCTTTCTGCTTCTGGGACAGCTCACTCAGGGTGATCCTTTCCAGGTTGCACCATTTACCTGCAAATTTCATGATTTCCTTATTTTTCATTGCTGAGTAATATTCAATTGTGTAGATGTACCACAATTTCTGCATCTGTTCTTCAGTTGAGGGGGATCTGGGCTGTTTCCAGCTTCTGGCTATTACAAATAAAGCTGCTACAAACAGGGTTGAGCAAATGTCCTTATTGTGTACTTGAGCCTCTTTTGGATACATGCCTAAGAGTGGTATGGCTGGATCTTGAGGAAGTGCTATTCCTAGTTGTCTGAGAAAGCGCCAGATTGCTTTCCAGAGTGGTTGTACATGTTTATGTTCCCACCAGCAGTGGAGATGGAAAGATATCCCATGCTCATGGCTTGGCAGGATTAACATAGTAAAAATGGTCATCTTACCAAAAGCAATCTACAGATTCAATGCAATTCCCATCAAATTACCAACACAATTCTTTACAGACCTGTAAAGAAAAATTCTCAACTTCATAAGGAATAACAAGAAACCCAGAATTGCTAAAACAATGTTCTACAATAAAATATCTTCTGGAGGTATCTCCATCCCTGATCTTAAGCTGTACTATAGAGCAACAGTAATAAAAACTGCATGGTACTGGCATAGAAACAGAAGGGTGGATCAATGGAACTGACCAGAACACCCAGAAATAAATACACAAACTTATGGACACCTGATCTTTGACAAAAATGCAAAAACCATACAATGGAAAAAAGATAGCATCTTCAACAAATGGTGCTAGTCTAACTGATGTCTTCATGTAGAAAAATGTAAATAGATCCATACTTATCACCTTGCACAAAACTAAAGTCCAAGTGGATCAAAGACCTCAACATAAAACTGGACACATTAAATCGGTTAGAAGAAAAAGTGGGGAAGACCCTAGAACTCATTGGTACAAGAGACAACTTCCTGAACAGAACACCAACAGCACAGGCTCTAAGGCCAACTATCAATAAATGGGACCTCATGAAACTGAAAAGCTTCTATAAAGCAAAGGACACTGTCATCAAAACAAAATGACTGCCTACAGACTGGGAAAGAATCTTTACCAACCCTTTATCTGACAGAGGGCTAATATCCAGTATATATAAAGAACTAAAGAAGCAGAAAAGCTGCATACCAAGTAATCAAATTTAAAAATGGGAACAGAGTTAAACAGAGAATTCTCAATAGAGGGATATAGAATGACAGAGAAACACTTAAAGACATGCTCAATGTCATTAGCCATTAGGGAAATGCAAATCAAAACAACCCTGAGATTTCACCTTACACCCAACAGAATGGCCACCTTACACCCAACAGAATGGCCAACTCAAGTTACAACACATGCTGGAGAGGCTGTGGAGAAAGGGGAACCCTCCTCCAAGTGTTTTCTTAAAGAGAACATTATGATTATCTGCCTGTGGTCAACAATAGTAGCTGAAGTTGAAATTGGCAAAGATATAGAAGGAGTGTTATCGATTTATATTAACAAAACTGTTTGCACACTGTTGACTCTGCCTCACAGTATGATCATCTATAGAATACATTCCTGAAATATATCTAAAACCAACACCTATATTGGACAGATAAGATCTACAACAGGGAAAGGGTAAAGCAATTAGCTATTGTGTGCAGGAGAAACTATTTGGATTATAGCTGTGTAAACAAAACCCTTGGCCCCATGGCCCTTCCTTCTCTGTTTCCCATAATGTCTCTTTTGGCAACAGGCTGAAGTAGTGAGAATGCTGGGTGTGCTTCACCTGTTACTGCTTATGTACAGGCATGATTTTCTTCCTCAGCCATAACAGGTAGCGTGCCTCTAACAAACTACAGATGTCTCTTTCAGAGAAATGGAAAACATAGAAAGGTTCAATTCAATAAGATAGTAAGTAATCTTTCTACCACTATTCTTCCATTATGTGCATCTCAATATAAGTGTACAGAAAGGGTAGATATTTAGATGTGGAGATAATATATTTGTGGCTTTGTAGGGTGGTGTTTGCTTTATTTCTTTAAGCCTCCATGTTCTCTTACCACAAAGTTAAAAATGTTCTTCTCCATTAAGTAGGAGGCTTGAGGAATAAATTTCTATCACCTGAAGATGTTCTTCGACAATAGAAAACATTTCCATTCAGGCAGGTAATTATAACCAGCTTTAGCTGGACTCTCCAAACTGAAGGTTGCTGATCTTGCAGTAGAAAAAAATATTTTCAGCTGTGGACAATTTACAAACTCAGTGGGCCAGGCAAAAGTGCAGCCCTCTCTTGCACAATTCAGCTGCCAGCACTACTTTGACAGCTTATATAATTACATGGACCATAAATTACGCTCAGTAATCACCTTGTTTATAATTTCATTCCCTGTAAATTAGTAGTGTAATGAAATGAGATTTCATAACCACCAGATGCAGAAAGATCTGCTCACCAGAGACCCCATCGATGGCTGAAAGGCAACCCCTTCACCAGAAAGGAGATCATAAATTACGCTCAGTAATCACCTTGTTTATAATTTCATTCCCTGTAAATTAGTAGTGTAATGAAATGAGATTTCATAACCACCAGATGCAGAAAGATCTGCTCACCAGAGACCCCATCGATGGCTGAAAGGCAACCCCTTCACCAGAAAGGAGATTCGGGTGGGCTGCTGTTTGCTGGACGTATCATTGGCAAGTGATCTGATGCTTCAAGCTTGAGGCTGCCAGTAATATTCAAGTAGCTCCAGTTTGTAAACAGAATAACATACCAGCAGCTGTGGCCTGCAGGATACACTATTTTAAAGAAAACTTACTTTTAAAACTTTAATGTTCCATGTATTGAAAGAGATATGTAATCTAATGGATGCACATAGTGATTACTCAAGAGTCTTCCATAAGATTAAACTTAATTGGAGCACTTTTCATGGTTGTATTTACTGCACACGTCACTGTGGGCCAGTGGGTGGTCCCTCTCTATATGGTGGTAATATAGCGAGTGAGGAATGAGAGTGAGTTCTATTTAGTGAAATTTCCTAAGGTTATTGCATTTCATGACACATCAATTATTTTGAAAATACTTTGTCTCATGCTCAGTAGTATGAAAGAGAAAGAAATATAAATGGAAATAATAAAAATACTGGTCTTAGCTCTAGGGTTTAGCCTGTAACCTCACTACTGAGACGTAGCTCCCTGCTATTTCATACTAAAACAGTTTTTGGAATCGATAGCATACAATTGGGAATTATACATTTTTAAGGAAAAGAGGAACAAATGAACAGTTTATAACTCCTGCTGTCTTAGAGCCAAAGCCAAGACAAGTTATTTGCAAGAGATTTATTAGAACTGGAGCCATTACTACAAGAATTGTGCTGCAAGGAAAAATACAAATTATGTGCCACTGTTTCTAACAGAGCTGGGAGGGGGAAAATGCATGATTCCAGAAGCTTTAATTACCTACAGAAATGTGAGCTGGTTATGCAGTGCCTATTTTAATTACCATCTGATTAAAATTAATCCTAGCTAGGAAAGTAGAAAGTGAAGGAAGGAAACTGAAGTCTGAAGGTTAATGTTTCAAATGTCACCATGCGCAGACAAGGAAAGAAGAGGCAATTTGGCCGAAGGATACTGACTGGACAGCTATCTGAACTTCAGAATGGATTTCTAATACTTCCTGGTTTCAAGCTTGTTTAAGTATACTTCAAAGCTGGGTAAAATTTGTTTCAATAATCTTTTTTTTTTTTTTTACTGGCATTTGTTCTCACTTATTTATGCATGTCAATTGTGTGTGAGTATTTGTATAATCGTATGGTTTGGTACCTTTGTGAAGCAAAGAGAAGCTGTGAATGTTGATCCTCAGGTTCCATCTTGTTTGAGGCAGAGTCTCTTCTTATTGACTGTCGTGTAAGCAAGTTTAATTGTACTTTGAGTGTCTGAGGTCTGAGGATTCTCCTGCCTCCGCTTTCAATGTCTCTATAAGAGACTTGGGATTATAGATGCTGTGATGCCTCCTTCTGTTTCAAGTGATCCAAACTCAGGTCATCAAGCTTCGGCAATACTCACTCCCCCATCAAGAAATTCCCCAGTCCTAAGCCATTTAGGTATGATGTTATCCTTAATTAGAGACAGTTAAGGTCAAATAAACTTATTACAGGATTCATTTAAAAAAAGGTTTCTAGGTCTTTGTTTCCAATTCTCATTGACTCTTTCTGTAAAAAATAAACCTACAATATTATTGAGTAGCAGCAAGATTATTATATAATTATGCCATAGAGAGCTGAATGTCAGTACTTTCGCAAAACGGAGGGTATTTTTAAAAGACTTTGTGATTTAGGAAGGAATGAGGAAAAGAAAAACAGCAGCATAACAAGGTGTAATATACAACACCCTATGCACTAGAAGCTGATGGCTAATTAGAGTATGTGATGTCAAAATAGAAGTGATAATCTGCATCCTTCATTCTGACACCAAGAGAAGCTATGACATGGCATGCATCTGAACATACACTAGCATGTTAAGAAGGGTAATCCTATTCATGTTAATTCCAGGGAGAGTTGATGAATAAGGAACAGAAAAAGAATCATGGAGAAGACGTCACCATAATAACATAGTATTGGGCATTATAAATGCAGCAATATAAGATGGTTAGAGAGCCAAATTATTTTAAACAGGTCAATTAGAAGATCCAAGGAAACTTCATACTATTTCAGTCACTGAAGCAATTACAGAAAAAAAAAAAGGAGGAACAATGAGGGAAAAAGTGTTTTAACACTTCTATAATTAAGAGGAAATTGTTATTTTTTTATTCTAACACTTCTTTGTACACTGAGAAATCTTAATATGTCAACAAATAAATCGAAGGAAATAAAAAAGGGTATAAAACTAAACATATTTTAATGAGAGTATGGGGCCAAAACAAAACTCACACCCCATTACTTGCAAGATGCAAAAGGGGGAAAGTCCTTGTCACCAAGAAAATAACTAAATAATAATAATAATAAAAGAGGTGTGGATCTTAGCAGAGAATTCTCAAAAGTTTAAATGAAGTGGCACCAAATATTCAAAGAAATGAGTACAGAGATAATTGCTTAGCCATGTTTATTATTGCTATATTCACAACAGCTGGGAGATAAACACAGACTAGATATTCCTTGACTAATGAATACACAATAAAAATGCAGCACATTTGTACACGGAGTATTACTCCACTGTTGAAAAAAATGAATTTATAGGATTCACAAATATGTATTTGGGGTTGGTAACAGTCATTTTTAGTAAGGTAACCTAGACCCAGAATGACAAATGTCTCATGCTTTCTCTTATCTTTGAGTATCAGCTTTGAATCTTGGGGTATGTTTCATAAATGAATATTTCTAAAGGTCAGGAAGTTAGGAAAGGGCAATGGGAGAAGGTAAGACAGAAGGCTGTCGTAGAAAGAGTTAAAAGGGAGTAATGTCTTTTCCCATAGAAACTTTGAACAGGTTTACCCAGTGAAGATCTACCCACAGATTTCTCTGAGCGAAATGCTGAAATCTACACTTAACATTGAGAATATATACACAAGGATACAAAAATACAGCTGAAACTTACCTATGTATAAAGAACCAGACTAAAACATTAGGGAAATAGTTATGTAAATGTAAAATTGAATAATCTTGAAAGGAAACAAAATAAAGTATAAAAAGTGAAGAAATTATGATGTGAGTTGTGACAGTGAACAGAAAATTATTTCAATTAAAATTATTTACAAATAACAATGAAAATTTGATCACGAAATCAACGAAAATTTGAGTAATGATTATAATGAAATCTTAGTATTTTACTCAGAAAATAAACTGCAGAGGTGAAAGGTTTGGGAAGTAAAATAATAATTTCCAGATCCTTCACAGTGTTGGGAAAAAGTTACATTCTAAATTCGAGTGGTGGAAAGGAGAAAAATTTATTTCATTATACAAAGTTGTATAAATCCAGCTCAAGAAAACTCTTACAATTAATAAAACATCCTAAGACAGTCCTCCAAAATAAATAGTAATGAAAAAACAAGAATAAATTAAAAGTATGTGTATATATATTTAATATAATATACAATTGTTTCATAAGATACAGAAAATTATCATGAAAACATAGTCATATCCATATAAATCAATACAATATACAGTTGATAAAAATATCATTTCAAGTCATGAAGGTTTGGGGTTAATGACTATTAATTTAAAATATGATTTTTATTTGTATTTCATGCTACACATAAACTACTGCTAACATAGAACCTTATTGTATGTTTATAAATCAGCAGTTTCTCTAAAAGTAAAAGAATAATATTGAACATAGAAAAATTCTTGAAAAGTATGAGTCAACCAGAAAGCTTTGTCTGTATGGCTATATTAAAAACATAAACAGAGCAGTTTGAAAATGAATTCTAGAATCTTAACATACTGTTCCAGATATTTTTATGTGAACTCAACATAATCTCATCTGAGAGGAGGGAATCTCAATTAAGAAAACTGAAGGCTTGCTCTTTTCTGAAGTGAAATATGGAGGAGGAGAGTGGATTTGGGGTCAGGGGATTTAGGAGGAGTAGAGGGAAGGGAAACTGTAGAATAGAAGACTCTATTTTTAATTTAAAAAAAAAGAAAGTTAAAAAAAGAACGAATGAACAAAGGAAGAAAGAAAATGCTTGCATGAGATTGTTCTCTAGGCAAGCCTGGAAAGTGTTTTTTAAATTAGTAATTGATGGGGGAGGGCCCAGATCATTTTATATGGTGCCATTCCTGGGCTGGTGGTCCTGGGTTCTATAAGAAAGCAGCCATGCGAAGCAACCCAGTAAGCAGTATCCTTCATGGTGTCAGCATCAGCTTCTGCCTCCAGGTTCTTACCGTGTTTGAGTTCCTGTTCTTTACTTCCTTCAATGATGAATACAGATGTGGAAGTGTAAGTCACATAAATCCTTTCCTCCACAAGTTTCTTTAGTCATGGCTCTTCTTCGGAGTAATAATATCCCAAACTAAGATAATTTGGTACCAGGAAAGGGAAATTCCGATGATAGACCGGACCATGTTTAGGAGAGGATTGCAGAAGGACTTTGGAAATTTGGAACAGAAGTGCCATTGAGTGTTGAGTGCTCAGTGAGCTTTTTGTTGGTGTTCTGAAGATTAAAAAAATATTGAAATAAATAAATACAGAGTATGGAGGCCTGGCTTGTGACATTTCAGGGGGGAGTAAAAATGCTACCAAGACTTCTTTTATGTGTGACAAAACTGTGGTATCTTGTCAGCTAGAGTTAAAGAATCTTCTGTGATTAACAAGAGACCTGAACCACTAAAGTAAAACCCTTGCTTTGCTGGGACAATGGATACTGTTTATCTGGAACTGAGAAATCAACAATGATCAAAAAGAAACCATCATCACTGAGGTGAAATCTTCTGTGAAGTGCTTCCTGAGAATCAGCATAGAGAAGCTGTTTTAGAAGGCAAACAAGGTTGTGCCTTTGTGCTGGCAGCCGAACTTGGTAATGCAAGAGACACGCTGGTGGTTTTGAAGGTTCACAGAGAGCAGATGAGGCTTGGCACTATGGTAGCCCAGAACAGGCCATTGGTGAAGGTGCAGCCTCAGTGGCAGTTCAAGGCCCAAGATTGAAGGAGGCATGCAGAGCATTTGAGGCTTGGCATCATGAAGAGAGAGAGAGAAACTAAGAGAAGCGATGGTAAAAGTACAGCCCAAGTGCAGCAGAAGACCTCAGAATTTTGGAGATGCCTGTTCCATGAGATGACTATCAAGAACAGAAGCAGCAGTGGAGTGGAGCTAGCCATAGCCTAGCAGAGAGGCTTTGTGTGCCTTAAAGGGCAGAGCCAGTGTAGCTCTTTGGAGAAGCCCAGAAGATCATGAGTAAATCCCACGGGACAAGGAATGACTGAACATTGGACATTGAGTTATTTATACTTTTGGAATTGGTTTCACTTTGTTAATATTATGACTGTGCCCTGGTACTCTGAAGTAAGAAAATGTTTAATTTATTTTTTTATTTTACCAGGAGCCCACAGTTGAGAGACTTTGAATCTTAAATGATTTTGAATATTTAAAGAGATGGGATATTTTTAAAGAGACTGAATTTTTAAAGACTACAGAACTATTAAGTTTGAAAGGTTCATATTGTAATGTTGATATTCACATTGTCTATCTGGTTGAACAAGATAGGGAAGTTATAGCTTAATGGTGATATATTTGTCAAGTTGACAAACGTCAGTTGTCTTAACTAGTTTTACGTCAGCTTTACACAAGGTTGAGTCATCAGAAAAGAGGGAGCCTCAATTGAGGAAATGCATCCGTAAGATGGGACAAGGGAGAGCACTTTTAGAGTGGTATTATCCCTGGGCTGGTGGGCCAGGATTCTACAAGAAAGACAACTGAGAAAGCCATGAGGAACGAGTAAGTAAGCACTATTGCTCCATGGCCTCTGAATCAGCTCTTGCCTCCGTGATCCAGCCCTGTTTGAGGTCTTGACATGAGCTAAATGTAAGTCAAATTAACCCTTTCCTTCCCAAGTTGTTTCGGTCATGGTTTCGTCATAGCAAATACTAACCCAAAATAAGACACAAACTTAGAGAAAAAAAAAAATCTTTGGCAGTTTTTAAAAAGCAAAATGCCATATTTACGAAATAAGAACAACCAGAAATAAGAAACTAAATGGTATTCAGGAATGAAAATGAAAATGTCAGTGGATACAGATGTTGGTTGGTAAGTTTAACACTTCCAATTTGTACATTTTTCCTTTCTTCAGATACTATAGGATAAATGTTCTAAAATCTATACTCCTGAAGAACCTAAACAACACAGAGGACCCTAGGGAAGAGGTTCCATCCTTGTTCTTTAAATGGCTATGCATTAACCACTGATATATATATATATATATATATATATATATATATATATATATATACACTTAATACACACATGCATATGCACACACTAAATTTAACTATAGCAAGTGACTTACACTTCCTGGGATTCTTCTTGAAACTGGGGTAAGTGATCAATGAAACAATATGACACTGGCCAGAATGAAAAGTTATGCCCTGTCTTAGTAAATGCTGAGGTTAGCAAACAGAGGACTGACTAAAGTAGGGGCACATGACGCTAAAGTGCAACCTGCAATTCAGGAATCAATGGTATCCAAGCAGCTGAACCTAAATCATTAATATAAGTTTACAGTGGTGAACAAGTGTAATTGACATGACACTGAAAAACAGTTAAGCATAATATGAACATATCCAATTTTCTATTTGATACTTTCTTTTAACTGTAAAAGGCATCCTCATTCTATTCTGAGAGTTTCACTGAGTTTCTTAATTCATGCTGAGACAAGATGGTCTTTAAAATACAGTTTCCTAAAAGCAAAAGGAAATGGTTAAATGAGATGATTCTTAAGTTCATTTTTGACTTTATTACAGAAAATTGTCAGTCACAGGATCAAAAACTTGAGCCATCAGTGATATATTACAGAGAATAAGTAATTTTTTTATCTTCTCCCCAGCCCACACTGTCATCTCTCTTTGTATTTCTGAATTATGAAGAACAGTATCATTATCCAGCTAAAAGATTTTTTTCAAAGCTTTTTGACCTTCCTAAAAGAATAGTGAGTAAAATTATGTTTACAAGGGGGATTACCATATTTCCTCTTATATATCAGCAAAACAGATTTCACCCATGTGATATTTAAAATAGTATGAATTATATGTTATCCAGAGTCATTGAAAATTATATTGCTATTTCACACAAAATTAGAAACTAATATTAATTACTTCTTAGAATCTGGGAATAAGAATTAAAAGAACATTTACGAAAGCTTATATTGTAGTATGTGAAAACATTCAAATAGTGCTCATGAAGTAATACAAAGTATGAAAAATCACTTCAGCTTTTTTTTAACTACACAACTGTGTATCTAAATGGAAAACTGAGAAGGAAACAGGATAATGAAAACATTTTATTCTTAATTTACATATATATCTGAATTATATTTTGACCTTAAATTAATTTTTGTTAAATTTCAGTTTACTATTTTGAGAATATCTATTTTGAGTATATATATATATATATATATATATATATATATATATATATATATATATATATATATACTTTTAGGCCTTTTAGGCCTACCACTGAGCCACTGAGCTTTTCAACATTATATTGAGGAAAGCTGAAGTAGGCACCAATTTCTATTTCATTAATGAGTAATTTTCTTTTTTCTTATCTTTTAATTTATTTCAAGTGTATTCATGAATTCTCTCCAGAACATACTCAGTATGGAAGTTTTAATGTTTTTGATAATGCGAGCATTTCTTTCTTAGTTTTTACATTCTTCATGCATGTAGTTTTTACATTCTTCATGCAACTTGGGATTATTCTGTTTCCTTAAATGACAAGAGAAATTTCAAAGCTAGGTATTTTCTAATTGTAATAGGTGTGTGGTTTTATTTCTCATCTATGTCAGCTGGTTTTTCCTACATATTTCAAGTGAAAGTGTGTAGTTTCACTTCAACTTTTCTTCCAAGCAACAAGAGTATTCATGTGCTGACATGTCACAGTTGACATCTGAGAGTTGGAAACTTTGATTCTTTTCTTGGTCACCTGGATTTCATGTTGGCTCTTTTTTTAATTTTAATTTTATTTTTACATTAATTACATTTTATTTGCTTTGTATCCCTGCTGTAGCCCCCCTTCCTCATTCCCTCTCAATCCCACTCTCCCTCCCTTATCTCCTCTCATGCCCCTCTCCAAGTCCACTGATAGGGGAGGTCCACCTCCCCATCCCTCTGACCCTAGCCTATCAGGTCTCAACTCTTGTAGTCGCTCTTAGCCTTTGCTGTATATATGAGATGCCTGTGAATTAAATGGTTCTTTACAATAGGTAAAAGGAAAACAATATGTGCCCTATCTTTCCCAGGGCCAATGTCAGTACATGTTTTTGAAGGACTGAAATTTTTCTACATGAATAGAAGAGTGGAAATTTACTGAATAGTAGAAAGCTAAGACATAAGTCTTCCTTGTAGCTTTTTCCAAACATCCATACTGTTATCCATCCAGTACTTGCCTTTGATCAGTTTTAGTCCCTTCCTCATTTTTATCTTTCCCCTATTGTTCTGCAGTGTTTAACTGCTCTCTTAAGCACCTCGCACCACTGATGACACTATGTTCTTACTTTTATGGGAACTGCACACTTTCTCCAAGAAGGAGATGTCCCAATCCTTCCCAAGAAGTCCCACCAACTGATGACAAAATATTCAAACACGGGAGCCTACGGGAATCATTCTCATGCAAACCACCACCATTCCTGAGTGAATAAGAGTCCTGCTCAGAAATAATTGCTCAAATGTATGTTCTGTAGTATGCTCTCCATCTCTTATTCTAGGAATTTCAGTTTTACATTTTGTATTGAAGTATTTGATTCATTTGGAGTTGATCTTTGTATCCAATGAGAAAAATGGTCTAATTTTGGTTTGTTTTTTTTTTTTACATTTGAACAACTATTCTTCTACATGTAGACAATCAGTTTTGCCAACACCGATCATTAAAGATGTTGTATTTTCCTCCAATATGTATTTTTGTAATTTTTGTGAAAAATCAGATATCTTTAATTTTATGTTGTTATATCTGGTTCCTCTCATCTATCCTTCCTATTTTATTTACATTATTTATTTGGAATACTCTCTCTACATAAATAGTATTCTACATACATATTTCTATTATTTTATGTGCATGAGTGTTTCACAGCCATATTATGTCTCTGTACAATGTGCATACGGTGCCTATGGAGATCAGGAGATGAAATTGGGCCACTTGCAACTAGAGTAATAGATGGTTATTAGCCTCCATTAGCATTCTGGCAAGTGAACTTAAGTCCTCTGCAAGCACCACACATACTGGAGATTTATTTCCAGCACATAATATTTTGTTTCTTTATTAAATATAAAGTCTACTAAATTTCATATTAACAAATTTGGATCTATCTCTGTCTTCCTGTTTCTGTCTTCGTGTATGTATGTCTATCTCTTTCTATATATGTCTCTCTTTTTCTCTCTCTCTCTGTCTGTGACTCTCTGTTTCTCACTCGATCTGTGTGTATGTGTGTGTCTTTGCAATATGTATCTTTGATTTGAAATTTATTGTTACATCATAATTTCTGGAAGGCTCTAAATTCATTCCATATGTCCAGACTTCTAGAAATATTTTACAATATGGATTGACTGGATACAAGAGTGATTTGTTAGTTTCCTCACAAATCTTTTCACATAGCCAGTCTCTGTGTCTTACCTGATTCTTATAAATATCTTGTCAGCTGTTGCTGCACGATACTACCTGTACATTTCTTTTGACAATCTTTTTTTGTTTAGTTGGTTATTTACTTTACATCTCAGTTGTGTTTCTGTCTCTTCTCCCTGTCCTTCCTCTCTGTCCCGCTCTCATCCCCTTCTCCTGTCTCCGCTACCCTTCAGAAAATGGGAGGATCCCCCCTTCCCCACAAACATGCCACAGCACACTCAGTAGCATCAGCACCTTGCACTGCCTCTTTCATCGTGTCCTGACAAGGTAATCACACCAGGTTGAAGCCATTAAAAGGCATGCAACAGAGACTGTGTCAGAGACAGTCCCCATCCCCTTTTTGGGGGACCCACATAGAGGCTAAGCTTCCCATTAGGTATATATGCCTAGAGGGTCTAGGTATACTCCATGTCTTGTCCTTGGTTGGTGCTTCAGTCTCTGCAAGCCTCTCTGGGCCCAGCTTAGTTGAGACTGTTGGTCTTCTTATGGAGCTCCTGTCCCGTCCAGGTCATTATATCACACTTTCAAATAAGAGCTAATATCAATACTCCTCACACTATTCCTCAAAATGGAAAAAAAAAGGAACATTGTCAAACTCATTCTATGAGGCCACAGTCACCCTGATAACTAAAGCAAATACTCAACAAAGAAAGAAATTAAAGAAATTTCAGACCAATTTTCCTTATGAACATTGATGTAAAAATTCTCAATAAAATAGTCATAAACAAAATTCAGGAATACATCAAAAATGCCAGGCACCATGATGAAGTAGGCTTCATCCCAGGGATGCAAGATGGTTCAACATATGAAAATCCATCAACAAAATCCACCATATAAACAATCTTAAAAATAAAAAAAAAAACATGATTATCTCATTAGATGCTGAAAAGATCTTTTATAAAAGCCAGCACCCTTTCATGATAAAAGTCTTGGAGAGGTCAGGGATATAAGGCCCATACCTAAACATAATGAAAGCACTGTGTAGCAAGCCAATAGCCAACATTAAAGTAATGGAAAGAAATTAAAAGTGATCCCACTAAATTCAGGGACAAAACAAAGCTGCCCACTCTGTCCATATCTCCTCAATCCAGTACCTGAAGTTCTAGTAGAGCAATAAGACAAGTAAAGAGGCTACAAATTGGAAAGAAGTCACAGTATCCCTGTTTGCAGGTGGTATGACATAAATGATCCCCCAAATTCTATCAGAGTACTCCTACACCTGTTAAACAACTTCAGCAAAGGGATTGCATAAAAAATTAACTAAAAAAAATAAAATAAAATAAAATCAGTAGCCCTCCTCTATACAAATGACAAATGGGTTGAGAAGGCCATTATGAAAAAAAAAAAAACACCCTTCAAAATAGCCACAAATAATATAAAGTATCTTGGTGTAACTCCAACCAAACATCTGAAAGACCTTTTGACATTCTTATCAGAAAAAAAAAAATCCCACCAAAGATTAGAATGTCATTAGACAAACTTTGCATTTTACAATGTACATGCACCAAGTTTGCAATTAGCTGCCATAACCTAGAATTTTTCTTGGCTTCTGTGATGATATCTTCACCTTGTAATCCCCAACTCCAATAGTGAAATAATTTAATATTTCAATATAGGAAAACCAAATTTAGTGTTATCTGGGAATTGATACATTTTTTTTTAAAAAAAGGGCATCAAATATGTCAGTGGCTTATAATAGAGAACATTTACAATTGCTTTTAATTCTTATGGCTCTAGTGGAGTTTACCTGTTTTGTTTTTGATTAGACAAGAAAAAAATAATATTTCTTTATGTAAAAGGGACAGCAAAAAGTCATATCACACCTTGAAAATGTCTCTATTTGGCAGTGCTTACAAGCTCATTTTAAATTCAGAATAAGGTGTGACTAAACTCTAGGTGAAATAATTATATAAAAGTTTGCACTTCGCTTCTCTGAATGGAGTATTCCATCAAAAAAAGTGCTGCATATGAATAAGTGTGAAAAAAAATAATACAACCTCTTTGTATAATAATGGCTTCAAGCTAAAATTTCATTCATATAAGTACACAGAGGGGGGAAGTATTGAAAGAAGATGAAGGCAATATCCATAATGCATTAGCTTTTTTATTTTGGTGATAAAAATATAAAGTGTTTGTTCCATTTTCTGTTTATGCATATATGAAATTACTTTCATAACTATCTTAGTTTTATAATGAAAAGAAAATATGCTTAGTAAGTAATTTAATATTGATTTAAAAATATTATCAGTATTTGTGCATGTTGTGATCTTAATGTGTTTCCCTTTTTCAGGCCATATTTATATGTGATCTGAAAAATCATGAACAATTTTAGACTATAAAGGGTTGAGACGAGACACTTAACTTATACACCAGTGAGGAGACTTAAGTTCATAATTAGCAGTAATAATCAAGGCAGATTAATGACTGTCTCAGAAAGTCCATTGCTGTGGGCCATTAACCCTAGCATAGCAATTAATTCCCAAGGAAATACTTGATGCTTCAAAGGTCATTCCCGTGGCTAGAAATTATTATAAAGTAAAACCATTCCAGAGTGTTCATTTTCAGAAAGGAAGCACCTGTTATTAGTCACTGACACATAGTTGGATCAGTTTGACTGGGTTATGAGGGAAAGGGTATTTGGATAAACATTAGCCTAAGAATGTCTATGGGGTAATATTAAATGAACTAATTTTGTAATTAGTAGAGAAGACTGCCTTCCTTAATGTTGGTGGTGCTTGTCCACTGAGTTCATGGCCAGAATGGGACAAAAGGCTGATTTTGATCTGAGTAAAGAGAACTCCTCCTGACTGCCAGTCAATACCGAAAGTGTTAATCATTGTATTTCCAGGCTTAATATAAAACAGTCTTGATTCATCTTGGTGTTTGAGAATCCCAACATTCAGGCAGGAACTGAAATACAAGTTTCTTGGTATTTTGGCCCAAATGTTTTCCTTGACCTACAACTGTTTATTAGCTGTGTCTTATGCTTGCTAGAAACAGACCTTGAAACAGCTTAGCCCTCATAGTCATGTAACTGGAATAATTTCTTCTTCTGTTCTGTTTCTACTCAATATATACACATATAGCTGTATTTACATGCATGTATAAGCATTTGTATGCAAATTAATAAACATAAACATTACTATAACAATATATATTAATTAATATATTTTCCAAAAATTCTATCTTTGCAGAAAAATCTGGCTAATATATATATTTTTCTTTCTACATTTATACAGGCAAATATTTAAATATGCACATTCACATGACCTATACACTAGCAATACTTTAATACTTCATGTATTATAATCTCCTTTAAAATAATACTTTATAAACAATAAGGACATTTGCTCAACCATGTTTGTAGCAGCTTTATTTGTAATATCCAGAAGCTGGAAACAACCTAGATGCCCCTCAACTGAAAAATGGATACAGAAATTGTGGTACATCTACACAATGGAATACTACTCAGCAATTAAAAACAAGGAAATCATGAAATTTGCTGGTAAATGGTGGGATCTGGAAAGGATCATCCTGAGTGAGATATCCCAGAAGCAGAAAGACACACACAGTATATACTCACACATACAGATGTATAATATAGGATAAACCTACTAAAATCTGTAGACCTAAAGAAACTAATCCAGAGGGAGGACCCTGGCTAAAATGCTCAATCCCCATCCCGAAAGGCAAAGAGGATGGAGACCAGAAGAAAAAAACAGGAAACAAGTTAGGAGCCTTTCACAGAGGGCCTCTGAAAGGCTCTACCCTGCAGACTATCAAAGCTGTTGTTGAGATTTATGGCCAAACTTTGGGCAGAATGCAGAGAATCTTATGAAAGAAGTGGGAGATAATAGTAAGAGCTGGAAAGGACAGGAGGTCGACAAGGAGAGCAACAGAACAAAAAGATCTGAGCAGAGGGGTCTTTCCTGAAACTCATACTCCAACCAAGTACCATGCATAGAGATAACCTAGAACCCCTGCACATATGTAGCCCATGGCAGTTCAGTGTCCAAGTGGGTTCCATAGTAATGGGAACAGGGACTGCTTCTGACATGAACTGATTGGTCTGCTCTTTGATCACCTCACCCTGATGGGGAGAGCAGCTTTACCAGGCCACAGAAGATGACAACGCAGCCACTCCTGATGAGACTTAACAGACTAAGATCATAAGGAAGAAAAAGAAACCCTCTGCTACCAGTGGACTTGGGGAGGGGCATGCGTGGAGAAGGGGGAGAAAGGGAGGGATTGGCAGGGGAGGAGGGAGGGAACTAGAGGGGGGATACAAAGTAAATAAAATATAATTTAAAAAATAATAATACTTTAAGTATTTTTTAAAATTAAACATAAAGCAACCTATTTGGCCATCAAATGATGAATGGATGATGAAAATGCGTACATCTATTGTAGGAAATATTATTTCTCCACTAAGATAAATGAAATTATGAAAATTTTAGGTAAATGGATGGAGCTAGAAACAAATATTCTGAATGATAAAAATTCAGACCCAGCAGATTTTTTGAATGCATGTGGGTGGCTGCAAACTGCATCTGCTGCTTCCCTAGGTTCTAAATGCATCAGCTGTTTATATACTATCACAGAATTAGCAAAATGTCATTTTAATCACATACATGGGAAGAACTGTATGAAGAAACTTGAAGCAGAGTTTCTTTTGTAATGGTTTAAATCAACATATTTTAACATACATATACAATTAATAAGCAGAGCACATTTATTTTATAATAAATTCAACATAAAGTGATAGTGTGGGGGTTATTATTATTATCACTGCCCTAAATTTTATATAATTTAAATATATATTCAATTTAAAGTACAATTATATAGAATGTTAGCCAGCTTCTTAAAGAATTCTCTAAGGCCACAGCAATAAGACATTGAAAATTAATGAGGATTTTTTTCCAGGTAATAAATTACTGATTAATTTTTGGATATTTGTATATTTTTTTAATTTATTTCTGGTTTGTGAAGGCATTTTATGAAACATAAATATATAATGGCTTAAACTTGCAAATGCACAAATTTTGTCTTAAGCCAAGTCTTAAATCCAAAGCTTATGGACTACGGTTAATATTTTTTGTGAAGTCAACATATTAAGTGACTTTTGCTTTAATTCAATACTTATTAATTGGTAGAGATCAATAAACAAGGGCTTGAAAAGTAACTGTGGCTCACAATTTTCCACGTACTTTATGGAGATACAGAGATTGTTGAGTAATTGTTACTTGGTATGTGCTGTTTATAAATTCTCTCTTTCTTATGTATGTATGTATGTTTGTTTGTAGGCTTGTATGTATGTATACATGTGTGTATGTATGCATGTATGTATTTATGGTATATGTGGCTTAGAATATCAACATGTAAGTCAGTTGTGTTATATTAACTTTCATAAACACAAAAAGTTTTCATTAATTATTTTATTTAATCTGCTTTACCAACATCCATTTTTTTTTCAAATTCAATATGAAAACGTGATTGATAGGTATACAATGAATTTGCTGAAGTGGCATTGGAAGTAACAGAGACTGAATAGAAAAAAAGCAATTTTCCATGGAAAACAAGTGTTTGTTAATTGAGTCTTCTACTTCTCAATCATCTATCAGTGGGGATAGGATTGGAAAAATTAAAAATTTCTTGGGTAAGAATGTATAGCACTTTGTATATGTTCAACCTTAATAATATTCTTGCTTTGTTTAATTTTTATTCCTTACAATGTTGTGAGCTGGATACCAAGAATATACAAAGTAGTTATTACCTAATAGAAACAGAGTGATTGGAAAGGCCATGAATTCCTAAATGCATTCATTACACATGGAAATTTGCATGATTGCCTTTTTCTGTTAGTTTTAATCAGTGACTTTTCTCTATCCCTTGGTATTCAGCCCTCAAGATGTTAAACCATGAGTTATTATTACATTATTCATGTTCACTGGGTGAGCATTTTCCTGCTTTTGCAAAACGTCGTTCTTTCGTGTGTCTGTCTGTTTCACAGACACCGTGTGACACTTTTCCTGATGATTGTTGCATCTTTATACACAGAAATGTCTCAACTGACTCTGTATTTAAGTCAAGAGTTAAATCTAATTAGTGACTCTTAGATAACAATTTAATTCACATATAAGAATCCTGTAAAACAATATTTCACAGTTTTTAGGTGCTAGGCCAAAGCAAAGTGGCCTAGATGAATAAAATGCTTCTTAGAAAGACTTAAAGCATAATACTTGTTTACAATTTAAATCACACATACCAGTTTTAATAACCTGACTCTGGAAGTTACCATCTTTAAGAGAATACTATGTGCAGGAAAAGTCTACTTGGGCCTCCACATCTGGAAGAATGAAAATTAGCTTAAAGTTTTATTCTTCATTGTTTTATTTTCTTTATTTTATGCCTTATTTTTTCTATCTAATATATTCTCTCTCTGAATCTCTTTGAATACATGCTTCTCTAATAACAGCAAATTAAATCACAACTACAAATTGTGTATTATTTATTACTTTCTCTTATAAATTTTTTTTTTATTTTTATTTTTTTGCTATGGTTGATCTTTGTCTCACGGTTGTTCAGCAGATTTGGAAATATTTAATTTAAATTTGTGCTAACCCTCTACAGTGCCACTTCTGGAGAAAATAACACCCTGAGGTTGGCCAAGTAAGATTTACCAAAGAAATTTCCTAACTGATACTTAAGTAAAGGAACTTTAGCCTAGCACACATGAGCAGAGTTGTTTCTGAACTCCACAGGCAGGAGCAGACATATGTTTGGAAGAAGGTATTGAAGCTCAGAGTCTTCCTAATCAGGAAAATCAGGAAGATCAAAGTCAATCTGCTTCTTCCTATTTAATCCAAATAAATTTATGTTTAAGGTATTGTCTTCCCACATAGTTTCCCATGGCTTTCATGAATTTGCAAGAATGTAACTCCGCACTTTATTTAGGTGTGGTGAAAAAGGCATTCCAATGAAAGGAGCTCACAGAATGCTCCTGCAGTCTGTTTTGCATATTTGGGGAAGTGTGGGAAGTTTAGTAGAATGCTTGGAAAGTTAAAGTTAAATAAAAAGTTTCCCCAGAAGGGTAAAAACAAGTGGAAGGCTCAAGAGCGCAGAGCAAAATGGTGTTGAAATGAACCTCTCACAAATGCAAGTGGATGGTGTGAGACAAGAACTCAGCACAAATGGCATCTTGTTGAAAGACTCCCAAGAGCCTATCTAGACGGGGAGACCCCGATTCCCAAGGAACAGCGAGACCAGCCTTCGGATGCAAACCGCAAGAGGTTTATTTTGATACACGGGTACCCGGGGCGACCAAGCCTATCGGAGGACTTGCGCCTCTCTCGGTTAGGGTGACGGGTTTTTATAGGGCTCGGGAGCAGGAGGCGCGGTTACAGAAGCGAGAAGCAGTTACAGGGTTCTGATTGGGTGGTTTGAACAAAGCCGTAGTTAAGTTACATACCCAGAACAGGGAAGGCGGGAAGGCAGATTGTGAGCCAAGTCACGTACCCCCCGGAACCGGAAGGCGGGAAAGAATGCAGCGAGGTAGCTCTTGCTATACCACGCCTACTCTACATAGTGTTAACAATCGCTGCTTATCTTTTGGTCTTTCATTGTGATAAATTAAAGGATATAACTACCACTATTAAAATAATAGATATACCTGCATTCAAAGCTTTACCAGAAAACCATCAAGATGATAAAAATAAACAATCTAATCTGTTAGATGGACCTGTGTAGAAAGGATAGAAGGTTTTAGTTAGCCTCCTATATTCTTCTGCTACTTTGAATCAATTACTACTGCATGAAATATGAATCTCTTCTGCCCTCCAGAATTCTGCCCTAGCAGAATTTCAAGACAACAAAAGTTAGAGGCAATGCAATGTCAACTATCTACCTATCAAAAAATTTTATAAATGAAAGAGAAAATTGCAAGAGAAAATTCCTGAGGACTCTAGACAGCATAGAGTTTTATATGTATTTATTTATTTATTTATTTATTTATTTACATTTGCTGAAAGCAAGAATGAGGAATGAGTGCTACTTCAAACTGCCATGATTAAGAGTTTAGGGAGCTCCAGGAGTCTCCCCAGAAGACTTTAAATAGCAGGCGCTTTTCATCAACTCACTGTCAATCATTTCATGCTTGCAAATAACAGTATTACCACTCTCTTAACAAATAATGCAGCTACCAGATGATTCATCTGAGTATGAAATGTCTTTTTTTTAATGAGTCATTTTATTTCCATAATTGAATGAGGTAATATGCATAAGTTAATGTGTCTACTTCAAAGTCAGTGCTGGGAGATGTAAGATACAATGCCAGGGTGTGGAGGAAATGACCCTGATATGTAATTCAAACTGAGAAGAACAAGTTTGCAGCAGGGTGACATATCAAGGTTGTCCTTAAGATATTCATGAGGACCAATGTCATCCTAGTAGGTACAACTGCAGGTATGGCTTTTGATAAAGGCACCCAAAAATAATAATTCCTTAGAGTCCCTGGTTGTGAAATAGTTTTATTATTTTGCTATTAATGAACAAGTCAGATGAAGCATGATTGTTTCAGGCATGTTAATTATTCTTAGCAGACGTTAAAATTTTAAATATAAACATCACATAAAAAATTCTCACTTCCTGGAATGCTACTTCATCTCTTACTCAGGGTTACTTTAATTTTTAATTACATACTTTCTATGTTCATTTTCTATATTTTCTTATATTATAAAATGTATTTTTATAGCTGTTGTTAGGTGAAAATAGTAGGAAACCTCTGAAGATCTTTTATATCTACCCTGAATATCTTTAAATAAAAATACTTAACACTGCATTGAAACATACGAAAGAGAAAAAGCTGGACTATGCCACCACCAATCTCTCTTAAGTGTTATCCATAATTCATAGGTGACCACTGACAACATAGAAAATGCAATATATTTGTTATGGAACATAAATATTATCTAGAGAAAAGAGTGTTTGTAGAATCTGGAGGGCATTGTACTCAAAATAAGAATCAATATAAGTGTTAAAAGAAGAGTTTTGGGCTTTTTGTAATTTGGGCCATCACTGGTCTTCAACCAGAAAAATCAAGGTAGATCAAATGCTCACTGTGTCATTTGTGAAGTTTTAAGGTAATAGTTATTGCAGTTTCATTCTTAAAATTCTGACATTTAAATGTTTTCATTCATAAAAAACAAAAACAAAGAAAAAACAAGAGTAATATTCACGTTGTTTAGTAACTGAAAAAGAAAAATGGGCAGTTTTGTGATAGTATACTAAGACCAACTATTTTATTCTTTATAAGCAGCGTCTTGCCATGTAGCTTATCCTGATCTAGAACTCTCTAGTGTAAGACTTGTGGCAACCCTCCTGCCCCAGTCAAGTGCTAGGATTATAGATGTGCACCATAACACCTACATTTTGGGGGCTCATCTGGGATCCCAAGACCCCAGGAACCTGACCCGGAGGTTTTTATGCTAGCTGTGTCTAAATGTCTCTGTTCTATACGTGCAGTACTTTCTGTTCTCTATTCTGAAAATTTCTTGGGGTTTGGGGTGTCAGTATCTGGGTAGCAAGACGTGATCAAGGTGGACGCACTGGTGGTCACAGATGCCGAAGTTCAGGGGGATGGCTCTAGCTTCATCAGTATTTGGTGGGTAATCTGTCTAGTTTTGTTTGTGTGTGTGTGTGTGTGTGTGTGTGTCTGTTGGGAGTGAAATTGTTAGACCTTTGCCAGACACACTTCCAACATGGCGGAGCACTGTGACCTTGTATTCTCGGCTCCGGAAAGCATGGGGCAGGGCATAGTCACCCCGCCACACTGTAAGCTCTGGAAGGCCTGCTCTCATAGGCCTAGACTGCCTGGTCCCAGTGAGCACCACTCGGTGTCTCCCCGGGTGACAGCCCACTCTCGGTGTCTCTTGGGGCAGCAGGGCCCATGCCTCCTGCACCCACTGGGGTGTAGCAGCAGGAGGAATCAGTATGTTGGGCTGCCTCAGAAGAGTCAGTTTTGGTCCCGAGAAATTTGGCCAGCTGGAGAGTGTTTTTTGTCTCAGTGTCTCTGTGCAGTATTTGTTTGTGTTGACCTTCTGTTTCCTGTTCTGAAAGGCCTCGTGATGTTTGTAGGAGCCGTGGGACGTGACTGAGGAGACACACTTGAGAGTCACAGCCGTGGGGCTCAAGAGGAAAAGTCCCTGGGCCTGGGGTGGATGAGGAATCCCACCATTGGTTTTAGATGGAGTAAGAACAGTTTTGTCTGTTTAAATGTATGTATGGCCATGTCTGTCGCTGACTAATCTTATGCTCTGTAGGTCATGGTTAATATGATCAAAAATAATTGGTTAAGTTTAAAGGTTAAATTCAAACTTCTTTAAAATGTATATGTGTGCCTATGTGTTTATAAGGTCTATGAACGCATATATTTAAAAAGCTGCACTATAGGTTGCCATGTGGTATGACTCCACCATCTTGAAGTCACAGCGTGAAATGTAATGTGACTGTCATCTTAAAATAGTCATATGATATGGGTTTTTAAAAAAAGGGAACCTTAGTCAAATAATTTTCGTTTCCTTCTAGATTAAAAGGATGAGTTATTTTAAACTGGTATTAGTTTTAAAAATTAAATTGTTTGCACTAGTTTTAAAAGCTGGTTTTGACTTTTAAAATTATGGTTATGCTTTGTGACTTCTCTCCTACGAAAGGGGTACTTTATTTTGATAGTGTAAAAACAGGTTTTAAAAATTATTTAAACGTTTAAGGCTATAAAATGTTTAAAGTTTATCAGGCATTTTAGAATATGATCTTGGGCAGTCTAACAGAAAATTTGTAATAGTTTCTCGATCCTTTTGGGGGAGGAAAAAAAAAACCTTTGGGTATTTATTTTATTAATTTTACTAAATGAAACCAAGCCATATGGTTTGAACTAACTGAGAAAACTGCAGTTTTACAATGTGTTTTGTGGAGAGCTGATTGTTAAGCTGCTTTGTTTATTAGAAAACATGTTTCCACCCTGGCCTTCACCTTAAGACAGAAAAGAGGAAGTTTCACCAAGTTCCTTAAAACTTGTTCTAAGTTCCTGAGAGTTTGTTTATGTTACCTTATGTTATCTGCTATAGGGAAGTAATTTTAGAGAAAGAATTTAGCAGTTTCAGAACTTCTTTTTGTATTAATATGACTTGTTTTTGCTTTGCCTATAAAAAAACAAATCATGGACACTGGGCTCCAGCAGGATCATGTCAGGATGGAAAGGATTTTGATGAAAGTTTTTATGTTTTAGGAAAACAAGAGAGAGAGCAAGAGATATTTAAAAAATAGCTTGTCTAAAATAAGAATGTCTGGTTAAGCCAGAAGAACAAAGTTAGGAGCCTGAAGGTACATAGAATGTTGCAGAAGGTTAGTAAATGTATTATAAAAAGCCAGAGAGTTAATATGATTTGAGAAAAAAAAACCCTGTATTTAAAAATATGTTGTAATTCATTTAAAAGTCTGGTGATTCTTCATTGCAAAATGTTTCTTTATGCTTTATGCTTTTTTTAAGGAGAAAAATATTCTGGCTGATAGGTTTGGTATGGCTAAAATAATTCGTACAGTTTAAAATTGTTCTGTACTGTCATGTTATGCAGTTGGTTCTAAAATTTATTTGATCACAATGTTAGGACTTTTGATTATGGGGGGTAACAATGCCATCAGCAACACCTAATGGCTATGTTTGGTACTGTCAGTCACAGCCTGTGCTTACACATGGCCAGTGGCCATGATGGTCCAGAGATAAAGAGGGTGGAGCCATGAGTTTGAGACTGATTAGTGCTAAGTGCAAAGCTTTACTGTTCAATTTTAATGCAGGTGGTTGGATCAGCAAGATTTGATAGCCTCTCTATAAACTGCATCTGATTAAAAGGTTTGCTTTGCTTTTAGTGCAGAAAGAGCAGATTTAAAGTTATGCTAAATACTGCAGTTGATCCTTACCTAGTGTCTTTGTTTAGGTTTCTTTAAGGTTAAGCCTAGGATGGGTAACTATGAAGTTTGCCTATTTGATTTAAAATATAGTTCTAAAACATGCATCTTAGAAATATGCCAGAATTAGAGATTATAGCATTCTGTTTTATAGGACTCAGTTTAGAGCAGATGATAAAGACAAGGAATAACTTAGATATGCTGGCCCTCAAGCTTGTCAGAGATGTGATGAATATGACATTTTAACATGTGTAAGCTTATTGTGACAGAGTCCCAAAATCCTGGCAGTTGCTCCCCCAAGGTCTCCAAGAAGATTTGGACAAAACAACAGATGACTGTGACTCCAGATTGTGGTATGCTAACCATTGGGAAATACTGCCTCAACTGGCCCACTGCTAGGGCCCAGCCTAAACTGTGGACAAAGCTATGGACACCTGGAGAGCCATTTTTTCACATTGTGAGAGGCAAGGTGAGGTCAATCTCTCATGTTCCTCTTTCCAGAGAAACACTCTCTCATCTGTGCCTAACGGCTGAACCACCTCTGTTCAGGATGCCATGAGACCACAGAAGCCAGGGACACTGTGTAGGTGATGGACTAAGTACTCATCCCTGTCATTTTGATTGGCACATGGATTGGTATAATTATTTATCTTATAATTTATCCTTCTCAGGTCTCTGATCACTTTGTCGGCTAGGCTAAGCTTATGGTAACTTTGAAGCTAAAAATCAGACAATTAGATCCACTGTTAGCTCATTGATAAGTTCATTAGCTAGCTAGAACTACTAGGTACTAGATATCTTATTTAGAAAGGAAAACAGGTTTGCCTTGCTCACAGGATTCATGTTAGTTGCCTGTGTCTTAAGATAAATAAATGGATAAAAAAATATGGAGCTTATGTAGGATCTGAGGATATAGGAGTTTAGGTTGTAAAACTCTAGGGAGTGTTGTTATTTGGTCTCGGAAAATGTTTCAGGGTTGATAAACACAAAAGATTGGAGAGTCTAAGTAGATGTTTTAAGGTATATAAATATAAATTATAATGATATAAAAATAATTTAAGCATATTAAAAATTGGAGATACTATAGATTTCTCTCCCCTTTTTGCTACTGTTGTGCTTATAAGATTTCAGAAGTTCAGAGTTTTGCCATTAATCAATAGAGTTCTGATAAGTTGATGGAGTACTGACTGACTGACTGCTTATTATTCAGTCATCAGCTTGAGATTTTAATTTCCTTTGGTTGTCTTCTGGAGATAGACTTAAAGGTGTTTCTTGTCATGCTAAAAACATCTATTTAATGTGTATATCTGACCCAAAAGTCATAGCTTTTAGTATGGTATTCCTAATATCTGACATTTCTGGGGTAGACTTTGACACAGCAATATCTTAAACCTATTCCTTCTAGTTACTTTATAAAGAAAAATCCAAGCATCCAGGGTTTAGCACTAAAACCAGTAATGTATTTCTGCCTAACTTTCCAGTGTGAACATGGAGATGGTGGCTATATGTAGATGCTAAGTGTATGAAAAATGGCCAAGCTCCATTCATGGCTGATTACCAACAGCTATGCCCAAAGAAGTGTTAGAGTTCCAGACGATGGACACACTTAAGTTGTTTATAAAGGTTATAAAACAAACAGCTAACTGATACTCATTCAGTGGGATGCAGTTTTACCTGTTACTCTCAGAATATTATATTAGATTTGCTGAATATATTTCCTTTTGTGTACCAAAAATTTGTATGAGTTTCAGGATGTGAACTGGATCTGACATAGCTCAAAAGGATAGCAGATGAGATTTTTCCTGGTCCTTCCCATTTAATAGACAAATTTTAACTTCTGTCTCTAGTCTGAATTTTTCTCAGCAGATTTTCACCTGTTTGACTCTGTTCCAGGATGAGCTATGGACTGCAAGCTGAAATCTGGACTTCCTGGAAACTGACATGATTGCTCCCTGCCTCTTTGGGTGGATCAACAAAACAGATGCTTGGGACTGCCCCATTGTCCAGCCTTTGACTGGCATTTCAGCCTCCCTAGCCCCTGATGCCAATGGTCCAATGGTCAGAACTGAAGAAGCTCCAGAAGATGGATCTTCGCCCAAATCCCACATAGCAAGCTGAAATGCTAAGTCAAAAGGGGCTGGCTCCCTGGCATTAGCTATTATCTTGGGCATCTGCTTAGCTGAAATGGAAACTAATATTGCATCAACTGGGCTAAAAGCCTAGAGAGACCCTAGAGAAAAAGGATAATAGTACTCTTTGGCTTACTACCCCTATATCCACCCTGAAGGGACCCCTACTCATTTTGATTTTTATCTTTGGGCCTTGTATTTTAAATTGCTTGATGGCTTTCATAAAGAAATGCCAAGCACCCTAATGGCTCACTTAAAAACCCTAGAAAAAGAAGAAGCAGACACACCAAGAAAGAGTAGACAGCTGGAAATAATCAAACTCAGAGCTGAAATCAATCAATTGGAAACAAATTAAACAATTCAAAGAATCAATGAAACCAAGAGCTGGTTCTTTGAGAAAATCAACAAGATCAACAAACCCTTAGCCAAGCTAACTAAAAGGCAGAGAGACACCACCCAAATCAACAAAATCAGAAATGAAAAGGGGGATATAACTACAGACACTGAGGAAATCCAAACAATCATTAGGACTTACTTCAAAAGTCTATATGCCACAAAATTTGACAATCTAAATGAAATGGATAATTTTCTTGATCGATTTGACTTACCAAAGCTGAACCAGGACCAGGTTAATCAACTAAATAGACCTATATCCCCCAAAGAAATAGAAGCAGTCATCAAAAGTCTTCCATCCAAAAAAAGTCCAGGACCAGATGGCTTCAGCGCAGAATTCTACCAGACCTTCAAAGAAGAGCTAACACCAATTCTCTTCAAACTATTCCACAAAATAGAAACAGAAGGAACATTACCAAACTCATTCTATGAAGCCACAGTCACCTTGGTACCTAAACCTCACAAAGACTCAACAAAGAAAGAGAATTTCCGGCCAATCTCCCTTATGAACATTGCTGCAAAAACACTTAATAAAATGCTTGCAAACCGAATCCAAGAACACATCAAAGATATTATCCACTATGACCAAGTAGGCTTCATCCCAGGTATGCAGGGGTGGTTCAATATACGGAAATCCATCAATGTGATCCACCATATTAACAAATTGAAAGAAAAAAACCACATGATAATCTCCCTAGATGCTGAAAAAGCATTTGACAAAATCCAACATCCATTCATGTTCAAAGTATTGGAGAGATCATGAATACAAGGCACATATCTAAACATAGTAAAGGCAATATACAGCAAGCCTATAGCCAACATCAAACTGAATGGAGAGAAACTTAAAGCAATCCCACTGAAATCAGGGACAAGACAAGGCTGCCCACTCTCTCCGTATCTCTTCAACATAGTTCTGGAAGTCCTTGCTAGAGCAATAAGACAGTTGAAGGAGATCAAGGGGATACAAATTGGAAAGGAAGAAGTCAAATTATCACTATTTGCAGATGATATGATAGTATACGTGAGTGACCCCAAAAACTCTACCAGGGAACTCCTACAGCTGATAAACACCTTCAGCAAAGTGGCAGGATACAAAATTAACTCAAAAAAAATCAGTAGCCCTCCTGTATACAAAAGACAAAAGGGCTGAGAAAGAAATTAAGGAAACAACACCCTTCACAATAGCCACAAATGACATAAGGTACCTCGGAGTAACCCTAACCAAGGAAGTCAAAGATTTGTATGAAAAAAATTTCAAATCTCTGAAGAAAGAATTAGAAGAAGATATGAGAAGATGGAAAGATCTCCCATGCTCATGGCTTGGTAGGATTAACATAGTAAAAATGGCCATCTTACCAAAAGCAATCTACAGATCAATGCAATGCCCATCAAATTACCAACACAATTCTTTACAGACCTGGAAAGGAAAATTCTCAACTTCATATGGAATAACAAGAAACCCAGAATTGCTAAAACAATCCTCTACAATAAAAGATCTTCTGGAGGTATCTCCATCCCTGATCTTAAGTTGTACTCTAGAGCAACAGTTTTAAAAACTGCATGGTACTGGCATAGAAACAGAATGGTGGATCAATGGAACCGAACAGAGGACCCAGAAATAAACCCACACACTTATGGACACCTGATCTTTGACAAAGACGCCAAAACCATACAATGGAAAAAAGATAGCATCTTCAACAAATGGTGCTGGTCTAACTGGATGTCTACATGTAGAAAAATGAAAATAGATCCATACTTGTCACCCTGCACAAAACTGAAGTCCAAGTGGATCAAAGACCTCAACATAAAACCAGACACATTAAATCGGCTTGAAAAAAAAGTGGGAAATACCCTAGAACTCATTGGTACAGGGGGAAACTTCCTGAACAGAACACCAACAGCACAGGCTCTAAGAGCAACAACCAATAAATGGGACCTCCTGAAACTGAAAAGCTTCTGTAAAGCAAAGGATACCGTCATCAAAACAAAGCGACCACCTACAGATTGGGAAAGAATCTTCACCAACCCTTTATCTGACAGAGGACTCATATCCAGTATATATAAAGAACTAAAGAAGCTGAAAAGCGGCAAACCAAGTAATCCACTTAAAAAATGGGGAACAGAGCTAAACAGAGAATTCTCTGTAGAGGAATACCGAATGGCAGAGAAGCACTTAAAGAAATGCTCAACCTCACTAGCCATTAGGGAAATGCAAATCAAAACAACCCTGAGATTTCACCTTACACCCATGAGAATGGCCAAGATCAAAAACTCAAGTGACAACACATGCTGGAGAGGTTGTGGAGAAAGGGGAACCCTTCTCCACTGCTGTAACTTGTACAACCACTCTGGAAATCAATCTGGCGCTTTCTCAGACAACTAGGAATAGCGCTTCCTCAAGATCCAGCCATACCACTACTGGGCATATATCCAAAAGAGGCTCAAGTACACAAAAAGGACATTTGCTCAACCATGTTTGTAGCAGCTTTATTTGTAATAGCCAGAAGCTGGAAACAACCCAGATGCCCCTCAACTGAAGAATGGATGCAGAAATTGTGGTACATCTACACAATGGAATATTATTCAGCAATGAAAAATAAAGAAATCATGAAATTTGCAGGTAAATGGTGGGATCTGGAAAGGATCATCCTGAGTGAGTTGTCCCAGAAGCAAAAAGACACACATGGTATATACTCACTCATATAGACATACAACATAGGACAAACCCACTAAAACCTGTGCATCTAAAGAAACTAAGCAAGAGAGAGGACCCTAACTAAAACGTCCAATCCCCATCCAGAAAGGCAAAGAGGATGGACATCAGAAGAAGAAGAAAACAGGAAACAACCTAGGAACCTACCACAGAGGGCCTCTGAAAGCCTCTGCCCTACAGACTATCAAAGCAGATGCTGAGCCTGATGGGCAACTGTTGGGCAGAGTGAATGGAATTTTAGGTAAGAACTGGGAAATAGTAAGAACTGGAGAGGACAGGGTCTGCACAAGGAGAGCAATAGAACAAGAAAATTTGAACACAGGGAACTTCCCAGAGACTCATACTGCAACCAAGGACTATTCATAGAGATAACCCAGAACCCCTGCACAGATGTAGCCCAGGGCAGTTCAGAGTCCAATTGGGTTACATAGTAATGTGAAGAGGGACTGCCTCTGACATAATCTGACTGGCCTGCTCTTTGATCACCTCCCCCTGAAGGGGAGCAGCCTTACCAGGCAATAGTAGAGGACAATGCAGCCACTTTTGATGTGAACTGATAGACTAAGATCAGAAAGGAGAGGAGAACCTCCCCTATCAGTGGGCTTGGGGAGTGGCATGCAAGCAGAGGGAGGAGGGAGGGTGGGATTGGGAGGGGAGGAGGGAGGGGCTTATGGGGGGATGCAGAATGAATAAAGTGTAATTGAGGAAATTTTTTTTTTAAAAAAGGGAAAAAATAATTTAAAAACCTTAAAAGACTTTCAAAAGTGGAGGAAAACATGGAGTTAGTCAATTTACATGGAGCATGTCTCGCCCCTGGGGGCAATGGTCTCCTGAACCTACTCAGAACTTGGACTCCACCACTGCTAGTTCTAGAACTGATGCAGGATGTTCCAACGAGGGGGTTAAGGCTTCTCATAATATTTCCTATAAACCCACACCTGTTTGTTTATATCCCCCATTTTTATTCATTATTAGCCAGATAGAGCCAAGTAATTGTGGTAATGATACTTGCTTTTTTGCCCAATGCTGGAATGCTAGTGAATTTAGGTATGCCCTAGTTACTCGCATGCCTCGCTGGGTGCCTGTGCCCGTTTATGCCCCTCATGCTATGACTCTCTTCAGACAGAAAAGGGATCTTGGAATTACAGCCGCCATTTTTACTGCCATCTCATTGGCGGCTGTTGGAGCTACCACCGCGGCATTAGCCATGAGTCATACTGTGCAGACTGCTCAGACCCTGAATAATCTTTTAGCGAATGTAGCTCATGCCTTAGATGTACAAAAAGGAATTAATGCTCAACTAAAAGGAGGCTTGATGGTGTTCAATCAGAGGATTGACCTCGTGCAGGAGCAAATTGATATCCTATGGCAAATCGCTCAACTTGGCTGTCAGTGGAAGTATGCTGGACTTTGTGTCACTAGCATACAATATGAGAATTTTTCCCGTGCTGCAAATCTGTCTAAACAATTGTCTAGCTATATTTTAGGTAATTGGACTGGAGAATTGAATACTATGATGGAGCAGCTGTGCATGGCCATTGTCACGGTAAATTCTACCAGAGTAGACGCAGGAATAGCCACAGGATTATCATCATGGATTGCTGCAGCCATGAATCATCTGAAGGAATGGGCGGGCATGGGAGCGTTAGCAGGCCTTTTGGTGTTGGTCTCCTTGGTTTGCCTGTGGTGTATATGCAAGATTAGAGTCTCACAACAGTGTGATGCAGCCATGATCATTCAGGCCTTTACAGCCATTGAAGCAGGACAGTCTCCCCAAGCATGGTTGGCTACCATAAAAAGCTAAAATGTTATGCTCAGGATGCGAGGCTAAGCACTGCACTCAGGGTCAGCCACTTTGGACCCAGAGAAGAGCATGTCTGATTGCATGCGGGTTGATGCCCCAGGTCCCGCCTCTGAGAAAAAGGTATCAGACGGGTCTGATGCTCTTTGGGTGGATGACACCTAAATGAACATCAGTACAAAGTCCCAATTTATTTCTAATATCAGAGATCAGACCTCTACTCTTGCCTGATATGTCTAAAACAAAAAGGGGGAACTGTAGAGAGCTGCGGAATTCTGTGCCTTAAAGATAGAGCTGGTTCCCACCTTCCACCTTCCCGATGGTGAGGGCTCTCTGTCACGAACAATTCCACATTTGGCTAAGGCCGAAGATCTGGCTTGCTTCCATGTATGTGGACCTATCTGCATTGCCCACATGGCATGCTGGGGTTGGCTACCCAGAGGCTATTTAAGCTGTGGGCTGGCTTTCCCCAGGGTCAGATGATTGTTCAAGGTTCCTGAATAAACTGCATTGAAAAAAAAAAGAACAGAAACGCAAAGCACTACAAAAAAAAAAAAAAAAAGAAATGCTTGAGAGCGATACATTAATGGGACTCAGATCCCGTTGTAAAAAGGTAAATCTACAGAATTCAAGGGGTCGAATTCAAGGGGTCATATCTGGAAGATCCAAAATTGGGTCTTTGAATGGGAAATGGGGAAATGAGGAAATGAGAGACCAAAAGATTAAAAATCAGCTATTAATATTTAAGGCCTGAACTAGCTGGGTGGAGAAGTCCAGTAATGCCCTGGGGTGGAATGCACCTTACTGCATTCTTTCCCCACACACTAAAGATATAGTTGCTAGGAAACTTGCCCATCCCCCTAGGGAGGGACACCAGGTCATTAATGTTATAGCCAATCAATTCAAAATGTGGCATTTTGACCAATAGATGCTTGCCAGGCAGGAATTGTCCCTGCCTTGGGCATGCTGGGAATGACCAGAATCTTTAAATCACCCAACTAACCTGGGCAGGGGGTGCTCGGCTCTCACAGCTTCAGTGGGGGGGTGGGGTGGGCCCAAGCTGCAGCTTGTAATTTACAATAAAAAAAAAAACTTGTATTTATAGTGGAATCTAGTTATTCCTGGTCTTTTGGGGTTCGTGAACTGGGCAGAACACTACCAACTTTCCTTTTTTAACTTATGCTATTGCTATAATCTTCTATTAATCGAGTGTCTGAAAATCATTAGCAAAGTAGCTTTACTGTACTTTCTTTCTATGCACTGGTACCGCCATCTTGGAGCCCCCCAAATATTTGAAAGCATGAAAATTCTTCTATTTTTTTAAATAAATAAAGTGTCCTTGAAAATCAATATGGTTTAGGGAATACCAGGAAGACAAGGCTTGTATCTGATATTCACAAGTAGTATATCCTTTTCTTTTTAAATTTTAAAACGTAATTTTATTTTTTTATTAATTTATTTATTAACTTTACAACTCAATCACAGCTCCCTCTTTCTTCTCCTCCTATTTCCATCTTATGCTCTCCTCCCTCCATCTCTTCTCTCCTTCTTCTCAGAGAAGGGGTGACAACCCTTGGGTACCATTCTGTCCTGGCATTACAAGTCTTCCACTGAATCCAGACAAGGCAACCCAGCTAGGGGATAGGGATTCAAAGGCAGGAAACAGAGACAGAGACAGCCTCTACTCCATTTTTAAGGGGACAAAATAGGAAGACCAAACTACATATGGGGAGGTGGCCTATGACCAGCCCATGCATGTTCTTTGGATGATGGTTCAATCTCTGGGAGGCACAAAGGGACCAGGTTAGTTGACTCTGTAGATCTTCTTGGGGTATCTTTGTTCCATCTGACTCCCTCAATCCTTCATTCTATTCTTCCATGGACTCCCTCAGCTCTACCTATTGTTTGGTTGTGGGCCTCTGTATCTGTTTTGCTCGGCTGCTCAGAAGACATTGATACTAGGGTCTTATCTCCAAGCATAGCAGAGCATCATTAACAGTGTCAAAGGTTGGCTCTTTTCCATGGGATGGGTCTCAGATTGGGCCAGGCATTGGTTTGACATTCCCTCAATCTCTCCTCTACTTTTATCCCTGCACATCTTACTCTATCTTGTTCTGTATCACCACGATGAGACATTATGATAATAATGGACCTGTCCAGATAATCCAGAATAATAGGAATCATCTCAAGATCTTTGCATGCAAGGCCAGGCATGCTGATAGACAACTTATATCCCAACACTTCAGAGGAAGAGATAGGAGGAATTTCTGTAAATTTGGATCCAGCTTGGTCTATACAGCAAGTTCAAGGATAGCCAGGACAACATAGAAAAACACTGTTTCAAAAATCAACAACAAAATATATCAGTATATGTATATGCCAAGGTCCTTTTTTTTTAATTGGAACATATGTATGTATATCCAAGGTACAGTGAAGTTACAAGATATTCTTATGTCATAAACTTTGTTAAAATATTTCCGCATATTGTCTTGTCAGCCTCACTACTTCATTAATTGTAGCACATAGTACAGATACTGTAAAGATGCTTAGTTCTTTTTATGACTATGTTTTTAAGTCTGTTTATTATGATGTTTACAACATCATCCAAAATGTCTCTATCTGTTTGACCTTTCCTATCCTCTCACATTCTGTCACCCATCTATGCCTAAAGGAGCTTTTTTTTTTTTTTTCTATTTCTCTAGGCAATGTCTAATTATCATGCAATTCATATTGCTCAGTATCTATTTTTTATTCAAAACACAGATGTTTTGTCTTTCACAAAGTGTTTTGTGACTCTTCCAGATAAAGTCAATTCTTTCCCCTGTAGACCCACAGTAGTTGGAGTAAACTTTTACTTTACAAATGCCTATATTGTGCTATGAGATTCATCTTAAGTATTTTTCTGTCCTATTCATATGTTGTGAATACTAGGAAGAAAGATATCACTTCATTCTTTTATTTTTTTTTAATTTAGGTAAGGTTTAAAATTTCATTGTACAGGGAAATGGGCAAATTATAAACTTATTAGTATGGATTCTCTCAGACAGGTGATTAATTCAACCAAATGACACTTCTCTTACTCGAATAAGTATCTTTATTGAAGACAGTTAACTGTACTAATTCATATTTCTTCCTTATGCTAAAAACGTTTCCCCATTAATCTTGGACTTGTTTGGGCCATAACTGTCACCTCACAGGTATTGAACATTAGTCCTCCCCCCAATTTTTAATTTGTTTATTTACTTCACATCCCAAGGGTTACCCCTTTCCCTTCCCCCCAGTCTCCTCTTCCTCTCCTTTCCCTTTCTTGTCCGTTTCCCCCAGAAAAGGAGAGCTCCCCATTCTCCCATATCAACCCTCCACAACACATCAAGTCACATCAGGACTGAGCGTATCCTCATCTCCTGAGGCCAGGCAGGGCAGCACTGTCAACAGGAAGTGATCCATAAGCAGGCAATAGAGCCCATGTTAGAAACAGCCCTTCTCCTATACTTGCCAGGCTACCAATATGAAGATCAATCTACCCATCGGCCACATATTTGCAGGGGACCTAGGTCCAGACCATGACACTGGGTTATTTGTCTCTGTTTGTCTTTTTGTGAGGTTTCTGTCCCCTCCAGGGCTTCCATCTTTCCCCCAACATGTCCACAGGACCCCTGGAGCTCTTCCCCATGCTTGGCTTCAAGTCCCAGTGAAAGGAGCAAGTTAACTTTACAGGTTTCTCTATGAATTCTATACCCCATATTAAACTAAGTTCTCCCAGTACTTTTCCAGAAAGCAGGACACAGAGGAAAGGAGAATTGGGTGAATTGAGACAAGACCCACTCTGTTACAAAGGAATACCAAAGGTCTCCACCCTGCTGCAGAGGAATGTCCAGATCTGCAGTATGAGATAGAGTTGCCTGGCAACCAGTCCAGATGTCTGGGGAAGGGCTGACTGGACTTGGGCCCCTAAAATGAACCAATCATTTGAAAAGTCAACCACCCTATAGCTTCTTCACCCAATCCTAAGCTGCCAAGCTTGGAACCCCTGTGCTTCCTGCACTTTTTCCTTTAAAAACCCCTGGGCTTTTGTCTCTTGGTGCTGTTTCTCCCTGGTTTGGAGGGTAGCCACATAGCAAGATGGCTTGAGTAAACCTCTTGCAATTGCATCTATTCAGTCTCTAAGTTCCCTTCATCTGTCTCCCCAAAAATTAGGGAGCATCTGTCTGAAGCCTCCAAGATGACAGTTCAGTCAGGCTCCTGTCTTCAAGTGTAGTAGAGTGTCATTAATAGTGTCAGGTTTTGGCTCTCTACCTTGGGATGTTTCTCGAGTTGGACCAATTATTGGTTGGACATTTCTTCAATCTTTGTTTTCTCTTTATCCCTGTACTTCTTGTAGGTAGGGTAAACATTCTTATATTTGGGACAGTTATTAGCATATTGGTGCTATGTCTAATATTGGTTGTCAACCTTGCACACCTGGGAAATAGGAATCATAATTGAAGAACTGCCTTCATCAGAGTGGCCTTTGGCCCTCTCTGTGGGAACATTATTTTTAATCATAATTGACCTAACACACTGTGGACATTTCTTTTTCTAGGCTGGTAGGGTTGGGGAATGCATGAAAGGCAGCTAAATCTAAGCCCAGTGGTAAGCCACTAAAGTTTGCTGTCTCATAGTTTCTGTTCCATGCCTTTCCTGAGTTCCAGCCTTGGCTTCTCTTGATGATGGACTCTAAACTGTAATCCAGTTAAGCTCTTTCCACCTCCCATTTGTTATTGGTCAAATTTTATCACATCAACAGAAAGCAGACTAGGAAAACTGGTGTTATAGTTACTGTTTCCTTTTATGGAGGGCATGTTGCTGAGAATCAGACATCTTTAATTTGTCTTCATTTGTTTATTGCCAAGTCTCTATGATATTCTGAGATGAGTGTACTATGATTTTCTCATTTTACAATTTGGTTAGTTGTTTTAACTTTTTATTTGTAAGATTGTTTATTTTATAATATCTGGATACAGATATTTTTCTTTTTATATGTATCCTTAAAATCAGTCAGTCTATGCCTTGCCTATTCAAAACATGTTAAAAATATATGTACATACATATGGGATACTGCAGAATTGTGACTAAATGGTCATTGTGCAAAAGTAGAAATAGTGGTACAAGAAGGGGCATAAGATAGATTTAAAAGTAATTGGGTTTTCAGCTAGGTGTAACTAAACCTGTTAAAACTGGGCAGAGAGCTTTCAGAATCAGAAATAGGTCATCATGTGATCACTGTGCTGGCTCCTCAATAATTATTTACATTTCAGAGTCTGCCTTTCAGCCATTGCCCTCTGAAAGCAAAGAATGATTATTGCTTGCACTATCTTGGTAGAGTAGCACACAGAAGAAAGATGCTTTGTTTTGCAGAAAGCTTGGAATGGTGTTATCAAAGAATAATTAAGACATTCTTAAACCAAGTACCAACTCTACTTAACTGTCTTGCGACTTCTGGTGAATGATCACTACATGGGGCCTCATAACCACCAGCTTAGATTCAGTGGCAGCTTGTGAATCTCACCTCAGTGGAAACTTTTCCCTATGAATATGCCTAACTTAATAAAAAAATAATAAAACAAAGGAGACAGATAAGAGCTTTGGTAGATTCTGGGTGCTCCTGCTTTTGTCATCTTTCAAAGGCAAGACTGATTGAGTCACACATGGCAGATCCAACCAAATCTTTTTCTTCTCACATATCTTTTAGCATTGTGCTTGATAGTTTTTTGTCAGCTTGGCAGAAACTAGAGTCACATGGAAAGAGGGAGTATCAACTGAGTAATTGTCTTCATCAGAATGAACTGTTGACAAGTCTATGAGAGCATTTTCTTGATTAATGATTGATGTGAGACTACTCTAGACTCATCTCTGGGCAAGTGATCCTAGGTTGTAAAAAAAAATGAGCTGAAGAAGCTAGTGTAAGCAAACATTCATGGTTTCTGCTTCATTTTCTGCCTTTCATTCCTGACTTTCTTCCTTGATGATCTAGAAGATACAAGTTTAAAATAAACCCTTTCCTATTCAAGCTGCTTTTCATTATGGTATTTTATCACAGCAATCGAATGCAAACTAAGGCAAATGCCCTTGTCTGTCTCAGGCAGGAATGATATGAAATGTCACCAACAGTTGGAAGAAGAATACAAGACACTGTTTTTAAAGGCAAACATTTAAAAGCCTTGTGGACATAGAAAACTCTGGGTAGAACACAGAATGTATTTCTCACATTATGATAAATCCTCTTTAATTGAGAACCTTCAAAACCTTCAACACTTAATATTCTTTTCAGCCTCTACCATATCATGTATTTTGATGTTCATTGGGAAATTATACATTCAAGGAACTTGATGATTATCTTACTGTTCACATATTCCTTTATAATATCCCTCAACAAGGGAGCCAGTATGTGAATTTAGCAGGTCCTTCAAGAGCAGTCTTAGATGAAGTGTTCAATGGTGATTTTGTGTGAAAAAGGAAATCATAGGTGTTCTTATGGTCATTACTTCTTAACAGGAATGTCATTCCTGTCTGACCAGTGACAAATACGGAAAATTCAGGAATCGAGCTAAAATCATTAACAGCTTAAGCTATTAAATATATGTATTTAGTTTCCATTCATTGTAGTCTACCTGGTAGAAAATTCAGTAGAGCATCACTTCACTACCACCCTGTGCCTATGATTGGAGGCAACATCCTGTTCTGTGAGAATAGTACCTCTGCCTCTACACTTAGAGCTTCTCATGCAACAATGGCAATAACTGTCTCTAAATCTCTAGGTTTCCCCAGTAATAGGGAAGATAGTCTTGTAACTTTTCACATATTTGCAATTCTAAACAACTTACATTTCCCTCAAAACCTTTCTAAAACATGTTCATCATGTGCACTTAAGTTAGTTAATATTCCTTTAAGTACCTGAACCTCTTTGTAGTGTAATAAAACAATAAAGAAGAGTTGTATGCATATTTACAAGATAGGATAACTATTGTTTCTCACAGTCAGAAACAAAAAAGCCACAAACAACAAGAACAACAACGAAAACAACCAGGAATTGGAATAGCTACTGTAACCACAGGACCCTCAAGAGCCAGCCACACTCCTCTCTCCCTGAGTCTCTATGAAGTGACCAGGGGGAGCAGCCTCCAAGCTCTATGCCTCTGATTTTCCCTAATCCAACCTCTCAGACAGAGAATCTGGTTGCTTAAATAAAAAGCAAGTCATACTGTATGAAATAGCCCCCCGGAAGGGCTGTTCCATGTCTTCAAAGCTGCTCCCTCAAAAAAACAAATGGTTACAGGCAGTTTACTATTTTAAGGAAGTCTTCAGGGACTGAGCAGGCTTTGGAGAGCTTCACATACGTTACAGCAATTAATCTTTAGTGCTTCATGATTTCATCGCAGAGAAATCTAGGTTATTAGACGTCCAACAACTTGCCCAGATTAAGTAGCAGATCTTATTTTATTTCATTACAAAAGCACTAAAATTCTGATTTGAGAAGTATGCCTAATGCTAGATGTGTTGAAAGAGAGAGAGAGAGAAAAAAAAGGTTGTTAAGTATAAAATAGAGGAAGGAACAAGCTAAACATTTAAATGCTGTCAAATCAGAATTAAAATTATGTTAAAAATCCAGTGGTAGGTTCTGGGAGATAGCTCATTTGATAATGTGTTTGCCCTGTAAGCATGGGTTCTGAATTTGATCCACAGAACTCAAGAAAAAGAAATTTGGAATGGTTGCAGCTGATTAAAATCATAGTACTGGGTAGATAAATACAGGTGGCTCACTGGGCTTGCAGTAACCTATGTCATGGGTTTCAGGACAGTGAGGGAAAGAGGTAAACTGCTGTGCCAGATTCGCGAGACCCCAAAAGAGAACCAAGAGTCAAGTTTATTGGAAAACACATGAGGATCATTTTATTACAAGTTAGCTTGGGCTCACACAATGTAAACTGCAAAACTGGTGGTTGAGAGCCGAGAGCCTCATGCTCAGGTTAGTTGGGTGGTTTAAGAATTTGGTCCCTCTCAGAGTGCCCAAAGCTTGGGGATTCCTGCCTGGCAAGCATCTATTGGTTGAAACACAAAAGGGGATGTTGCATTTTGAATCAATTGGCTATAGGAAGGTCCCCAAACCATTAATGGTCTGGCTTCCCTTGTTTGGCTGTTCTAGGGCTGAGGAACTGGTTTCCTAGCAACTGTATCTCTAGCGGGCAGAAAAGAATGCAGTTAAGACTGGTCTCCCTACCCCCTCATCCCGCATACAAGTGTACATGCACCCACACAGACATATACCTGCATATACATGAAACTGTACAAGAATGCACCTGCACACATATGTATACTTGCAAACACATGCACATACATATTTATACAAAAATATTCAGTTACATATCCATTAAAAAGTCAATGTATCAGGTAACAAATCTAATGCCTTTGTGTTTGTGAAAAGAAAATAAAAACTAGATTAATGGATACCTTAGGGTCAAGAAGCTCTGTGTTTCAATTAAGCTTAATTGGCATATCTGTTTTATTAATTATAAAGATGCTTAAAATTTGCATAATTGGGCACATTCGTTTTCTGGGTTTTTTGTTTGTTTGTTTGTTAGTTTGTTTCTTTGTTTTGTTTTATTTGTTTGTTTGTTTGTTTTCTGACACAGGCTCTTACTCTCTAGCCCCAGACTATCCTCCTGATTCAGCTGCAAAGTGATGGAACAGCAGATATGAGCCATCACACCTAGCTCGATTTTTGTTTGTTTTCTAGTAATCTCTTCATGTGTGTAAAAAGAAAGAGAAGGAAAGGGGAAGGGGTATGGACAGGATGCTAAGCACACAAGTACTGAGTGAGAAAATGGAACAATAGCGATTTTTTTTTCATTCTGCGTACTGGGTTGTAATATTAGGTTTTTTAGTTTTTTCTAGAAGCATTCTGGCTACCTTTAAAACCTCAAATTTAGTCTCTCCTAATGGCTGCGGGTATCCACTCCCAGGATAGTAAACTGAATTTCATTTAATTTGAACTTCTCTCCCAAACAGGAATTTGTACTTGCAAGGCATCTCTGGGGCACAACAGGAATTCCATTTCTATGGAGATTAGATTGGAACCACAACCAGGAAGAGGGAAGCTGAGCAGTAATGTATGCATTTTTTTCAAGGGCTGATCAGGCGTTTTCCTCCCCTTGCTGTGAAGTGTTATTTGGGGAACTTTCATGGTTATTGTGCTTTGCTTGATAACACTTAGAGTAAATTCTTTTTTTGATTCAGTGTCTTCATTAGTGCCCCAGTAATTAAAAACGAATGTTTAATTTCATCCCTTGAGTGGTTCCTCCTGTATGATTTTTATTTGTTATTTCATTGTTACTTTCATTTGTTATTCTTGTTTTTGTGTGATGCTTTGTGGTATTATTAGGGATTTGTGCAAAACTGAAAAAAAAAATAATAATTTGAGACTATCAAAACTGGGCCAGAATAATAATTGGTGACTGGAATATTTTTAATGGTTGCCTCCAATAATGTATTTCTAAAGCCATGCACTCATACTCATCCCTTGAGAGATGCTGAACTCAGGAAGTGAGGAACTGATTAGTAGCGGCATCATTCTACCTCTGCAAGCATGTTATCTGCTCTTTCTACAGGTGGACAGATGCTGAGTGAAGACAGTTCTGGATTCTGTGCTACATGGATTTCTAGGAAAATAATGGATACTATTATTGAATTTTCAATAATTTGTGAGGTTTCCTATTGTATCTTTCCTGGCTCTCTATTTCTAGATCTTTAATATAAAAATTAGTTGACAGATAATCCTGTTTTCAACTAAAGCTTCTTACAGCACTAAAGGGAATGGTGTCATCCACATTTTACGTATAACTTATAATCAGTGATCTTCCCTGTGAACATTAGCTAAACTACACACTGTAGTTGAGCTTATCATATAGTGTTTACGGTTGAGATACTATCTTCTTAGTATATTCTCTTTCCTAGGTAACAACGAAAGGAGAAATGGTGATGGTTTTCCCATTTTTAGGGGACCTGTAAACAAGAGATGCCAGTAAAAAATACTTAAAATAGATAAAGTTTCATTGAAACCTCAGCTCAAGCACATTCATGTGTATATTACTTTTAGCAACTCCTTGTTCTGTAATCCTTACCTTGATAATGGAATAAGTATGGTTAAAGAGTATTTGTAGCAGAGCATTTTAAAGATAGCATTTGTGAAAGCTCCTGGCCCACACACTTACAGCTTAATGAATTTTCTTTGACACCAACTCACAAAAGACTATTGATACAATAATGCAGTCATAGTGACCTTTTCACAAGTTTGGGAATTATGATAGATTGCAAATTCTCCCTTCAAATTACATGACTAATTATAAATAGGAGGTGGATTATAAGAGAATAGGGAAGTGGTTCAGTAGTTAATGTTCCTTGCTGCTCTTGATGGAGTTTGGTTCCCAGCTTCCATGCTGGACAATTCACAACTGCCTTGTATTTTCTTCTGGCCTCTATGAGCACCTACACACACACACACACACACACACACACACACACACACACACACACACCCCACACACACATACACTAAAATAATGTTTAAAAGAAAAGATAGTGTGCTATTCGTTCCTCATTTAACTTTACCACCTACTACTAGAGTCCAACCTAAGAGATAGAGTTGAGAATTGGACATTTTTGGAGGGACTAAATTAAAACAAAATTTAAGTTTTGTGTTGGGAATATGTCCTTACTAGACGATAATGATGGAAATGCTAACTGAACACTTAAATATCCAGTTACCATTAAATCCTAATGAGAGTAAAATCCACATTAACACCTAATTAAGTCATTATGATTAGTGCTGTACAATGCATACATTATCTCTCTGTATTCCTTAGCATACTTTTATCTTTGAGACAACTTAGCTCATTAAAAATACTATTTGCTGAACAAACCATAAGAACTTTATGATGCAAAGTAACTGACATCATTAACCTCTTCATATAGTTTTTTGAACACTGACTACTTTACCAATGGAGGTTAGTCTAGACAAAGGGTGCTTTTGAAAACAATCTTGATTTGGGTACAGATTAGGTATAATTTAGAACTGAAATGCCTAAGCAAGAAAGAATTCATTCCCCAGGTTTGACAATCTCTTGATTATCAAACACATTTAACTCCACATTTCAGCACACATTATTGTATAAAATACTTTTAAATCCATGTAACTGATGGTAAATTATATAGACATTTCATTATGAAAGAAATATTTTACTATCCAGTTACAGATGGATCATTGGTGCTGCTACTTCACCTTTTCTATTTAAAAAGAATAAACATCATCATCCTCTGTAAGTCCCAAATTCATGCCCATGATTCAAATTATCTGAAAGTTAGTGGAATTATCGGTATAATAGATATAATATTACATTTGTGACTAACAAACCATAAGATAAGGTTGAATTTTGATAATAACTTTATATTTTAATCAGTAAGTCATGGCTTTGTTTCTATTTGCCATAGAATTAGTATTAGTTAAGTAAATGTGCTCTCAAATGTTTTATTTAGTTATATCAAAGAGTTTTCCTTACTACATATATCTTTTAACCATTTATCTCCTTCCACTTGATACTTTGCATCTAACAATTTTATTTAGTAGACATGTTTCTTTCATCTAAGGAAAGAAGAAAGGAAGGAACCAAAGATCGCATGCCTTTGTCATTGGAACAAATAATTAAATTATTTGGCTGTTTTCTCCTGAGAAACTTTTGGCTGACTGATAATGAGGCAATGGAAATTAACGTAGAGTGTCACTTTAGGACCTGTGACAGGCTTGGTAGAATTCTTCAAGAATGTAAATGCTTTTTTAAAGGCTGGTGAGCATAATGAAGCAAAAGCTGAAATGCAAGTAGTGATAATTCTACACTGGAATTATGTTTTATTCCAAGTTGTTGAGTCACTCCCGCACCTATTCTTTTTTTTTTCTTCCTCACCTCTAAAAACCAATGCAACCATCTCTTGTACATTGGATGTCTTTCCAGGACTCACCAAGATGACATTGAGCTGGGTACATCCTCATATAGCAGCAGGATCAGAAACCTGCCCTTTTGTGGACCTTGAAGATCCAGCCAAAGAGACCCTAACATCTTTCTACATTTTTCCAACATTTGATATTCTCCCACTACCTAAGCAACTGAGTTTAAATTTTCACATTTAGAAGTACCCTCACCAATGAAGTAAAATATAATATTAAAGCATCATTGCCTTATTTAATTTAGGTTTTATTATTTATAACTGCCTTATAGAAATTTGAGAAACTCAAATTTATACATGCTTCAATAAATTTGGCCAGAAAGTTAACTTAAATAAAAGCATATTAAATTCCCTGGAGAGCCTAGAATCACTTTCATATTACCTGCTTATGTCTTCTCTGTACCTTTACTTGGACCATTCTTATCTGATATGTTAAGAACCAGTCTTCAAATAGTTTATTTTCAGTAGAAACCAGTTTTGAATAGTGAATCTACCCTGTCTCTAACATTATTCTAGTGATTACAATCTTCTATGGGGTAGCCCATTTGTTAGTGAGAACAGACAGGCAAAAAAAAAAAAAAAAAAAAAAAAAAAAGGAGAACTAGGAAAGCATAAAATATGTAACTGGAATTACAAATTTATCTTAAGATAAATCACATCTTTAACCTACTTATGATTCAAGAGGAAAACCAATAACATTTAGTTGGAATGGATATGGCCTGCCACTGCTTTGTTCATAGATGATCTTTGTGTAAGATGAGTCAGACATTGGAATTTTAGTGCACATGTTCATCATAGAATTAGTGGTTGAGTGTGAAAAATATGCAGGAAGAATCTGAGAGTATGCGTAATGCTCAAGGCAGAAGCATTGTTAGGGGTCAGTCAAACATGGGAAGAACCAGGAAAATGCACCTCAATATAGTTTCAATTTGTTGCCTTTGGGAGAATGAAAGAGATGGAGAGGAACAAGACACATATTTGGTAAAACAGTGAAGAGTTGTTAACACTGTGTTAGGTAGAAATCAAGTCAATTCATCTATCTGATCTGCATCTCATGACCTACAGGAAGTGAGAGTCCTAGAGGGTAGGATTATGAGATGAAAACAAGTCATGTGACAGCACTTTTGAAAATACAAGTCTAGAAACTCATTCCAGGCACAATGTCTTGGAGAGAAAATGACTACAAGACTGGTTTCTAATATTCACAAGTCATAGAATGAGTAGTGATGGTACAAGCACATCCTCTCAAAACTCAGAAGGCTGAAGCAAGAATATCATGAACTCAACATCATACTGACCTACATAGCAAGATAAGACTTAGCTGCTCCTGTAAAGTATGACTCTACCGTCTTCAACCGTGAATAAAAAAAAAAATTCTACAATTTTATGGAATTTAGACTGAGTGCATATCTATATCAGATTAAAATCAGTCTGTAACTGATCAAGGATTCCAGAGGTGGGGTATAATTAGATTTCTTTGAGGTGATAGCCCCTGGTAGGTCAACATAACTATAATTGTATCTAAATACAGAATTTTAAAATTCAAAATGAATGCGCTATAAAAGGGAAAACAATCAAAGTTTGATTGTTTGAGTAATCCATCAAAAATTAATAATAATAAAAAGAAACAAAAGTAAAAAATAGAGGGGGAATGTTTCATTCTATTTTCTCTTGGATGTTATAAACTCAAGCAATAGTAAATGTTGGGATGTGATTTATGGAACTTCACACAATAACTGGTTACCTAAGAATGATTTGCACAGGTCTTGAACAAACACCACTTTTACTGACATAAAATTTACATACAGCCTGCTGATTCACGGAACTTCCTGTCTATACCTATATAACTATCACCTGGATTAAAATATAAAATATTGCTAATTGCTTTCTGATCCATTCCATAAATCCCTGCTAGTTCTGAACAAAGCTGTGGCTTTTGTGTGTAATACTGGAGGTTAATCTTGATTGTTCTACAAGCTCACGAAAATGGAATAACACAGCACATATTTTCTGTATGTTGGTTATTACCTTCAATAGCTGTTTGAAATTCATTCATTCGTGTCTTCCTTGGTAAATTTGTCTTAGTGCCCTGTGTCATTATGTCACAATGGGTTATCAGTGTATGGACATTTTGCATTGGGCAGCTGATGCTGTTTGATGTAGGATTAAAGTTTCTAGTTATTTTATAGGCATATATCTGAACTATTTCTGGGTCAGCTTCTAGAACTTGATCTTTTCTTTTTTTTTCTTTTGGCCATAAAAATGTACGTGCATATTTAACCACCTAAGAAACTGTTAAACTATTTTTGTAAAGTTGTTTAACTGCCTCAAGTTCCTTATAAAAGTAACTCCACTTGCTCACCGCTCATCAACACTGGGCATCACCAGCTCTCTACAATTTTATTCTGTCATCTATCTGTCTATTTGTCTATATATCTGTCTATCTATCTATCTATCCTTATCTATATATTTGTTGTGTGTTTGATGTGTGTAAGAAATATCTCCTTAAAAAATTGCCAAGACTAATGCCATTTTGTGTATCTTATTAGGTTAAGTGTCTATTCAAACCTTTGTTTTTCCTTTTAATTGTGCTCTTTCTTATCCTGTCATAGGAGAAAACACAGTAATGTATATGCCTCAACATAGAATATGCAAAACCCCAATTATGTTTGGCATATATTTTGAATATTTTATAGTGCCTGTTGTATTTATAGAAGTTTTAATTCTGTTTACAAATTGTTGAATCCCATCTCTTTCCATCCTGAAGAGTATATTGTTTCTTCCTTGCTTATCTCTCTCTCTTTCTCTGTCTCCCTGTCTTTGCCTCTCTCTCCCGAAACCCAAGGATTAAATGAAGCAATTATGTAAATACTTAATACTATAGGAAATACTAGGAAATACTATATACTATATACAACTCTAAATATTTTATTATTTTGAAACTGGCCAGGCTATGCATCCCAGGCTAGCCTCTACCTCCTTATGTAACAAGGCTCCTTTCAAATTTATTAATATTTTGCCTCAGCTTCATAAGTACTGGCTTTTTTTCTAGATTTTTTCTTGTTTTATGCTGTTTACTTTTATCATTATTATTATTATTTTACTGCACGATATCACTACGCAGACTTGGCTGGCCTAGAACTTGAGACCAGGCTGGCCTCAAACTCATAGAGATCTGCCTGCCTCAGCCACCAGAGTGATGATAATAGACATAATACTGTTCCTGGCCTTTGTTTTAATCTTTACATTTAGATCCATTATGAAAGTTAATTTTGTATAATAATATGTAATTAAATAATATCTTCTACTAGGATGGATTTCTTCATAAAAAGGAAAAGACTACCATTTACTAAAAAATACGTTTCTACCATTGAGTTAAATTACTTAAGACCTTCTAGGTAATTACCTTCTAGGACCTTCTAGGATCTTCAAGTAATCATCTATAGTTTAGTCAAATATTAAAGACTTTAAATCAAGAGACTTGTGTAATGTATACTATCTATTAAAGGTCAAAGATATTGGACTTCTTTGTAATTTCTAAATCCCTTTCCTTGTATTTGGGTGTTGCCCAGTCTCATCATTGTAACTTCCCTAAGAACAATTTGTGACATTTTGTTCCTACCAGGGGACATCAATAGCACTAACACATTGTGTATGTTTATAGTGTATACTGTATACATATCTCATTTGTAGATAAAAAGAATGAGACTTATGCTCCCACCAAAAAACAACTATAATTGTTCTACTTATTTCTCATGTGATTTCATTGACTGTTTGGTGTTTTGGTTCTTTTTTTTTTCCCCCAAACAATTATATTAATGTGGCAAGCTGTAGCATTCAGACATCTTTCATCTTGTTGAGTTTTCAGTAACTGATTAGTTAATCGCCAAATTGTCCTAGTGTTTAGAGAGATGATTTAAACTTTCAAAAGGTAATCAGGCTTATTTCCCCTTCTAATTATGTTAGCTGTTGCTTTACAGACTTAAAGACTTTTTTTAGAGAAGAGTTGGGAATTGAACTGGCTTAGATTCTCCTCTAAAATCCATGACCTCACTAGTCTCATGTAGTTGATCCACTTAATATTTTAACTGCATTTAAATATTTGTCCTTCTATATCCCTAGATAAGTGTAGAGAGAGAAAGATTGCAAGAGCCAGAGGAACAGAAAGTCTGCTATGAGATTGTGCCCTCTATAAATGACAAGGAAGCTGTAACCATAAAGTCCCAACCACATGGATTCCTAAATTAGATGCTCAAGGATCACCAATAAACATGCTAAAATGGAAGGGCCTCACCTCTAGATTTAAAATTACATGTAGCTTAGAAGATGTAGCATAAAGAAAATGTAGACTTCCATAGGGAAGAGCATTCAAATGGGTTATCCAACACCACGTGATCAGCCCTGAAATGACACACACACAAGCAACATTATATGGACAAAGTAGATTGTATTTGTATGTTTACAGGTGTGTGTGTGTATGCATGTGAGCGTGCGTGTATGTAAAATATATTATATATCACAGCAATTAAAGAAGAAAGACAATAAATTTGAGAAAGTGCAAGGTGTTGGGAAGTAAGTGGTAAGAGGTAAGAAAGGGAAGAAGAACATATTGTGATTATATTTTAATTTCAAAAAATTAGAAAAATATAATTTTTAAAACTCTATAATTGGGCTAGAAAGGTGATGTCCCAATTTCTATATATCTCTGGCTGAGATATATGCGGAAGGACTTCAATACAGGTACCCAAGACCTGTGTACAATTCCAGTCTCAGAAGGTATGCTTGTAATCCTAGCTCTGGGAAAGGGGAAATGTGCAGAGACAGGAGGCACCCTGAAGTGCGGTGGCCAGCTAGACTAGACAAATTCACAAGCTGTTGGTTACGTGAGTGGTTCTGTCTCAAGAAAATCAGGAAGAAGGTGATTGGAGAGGGCACCCAAGTTTAACATCTGCTCTCCACACCCATGCATTCATACAGACAAGTACACACACATACATCACACACACAGATAAATAAAAAAAAAACTTTATTATCCAGTTTCAAATGTATCATGGGTTGTTGGAACACAGTCAAAGGAATGTCATACAGTGAACAAAGCCTTGGGGGAACTGTGAGAGAGTCTCCAGGAAAGAAGGCAGAGGACTTTTTACCTCAACAACATTTTGTTCCCTGGATTGCTCTTGGACGTAATTCCATGTCTCCTACGACAAACGTTTACATTCAGTTTATAAGACATGTTTGTTTTTGTTGGATGCCAGAACATAGCTATAAAACCTCCTATGGTGAAAGATGCGCTGAGTGCTGTCCTCTTTGTAGCCTGAGTCTGGCTGTCTGCATCACTTTTGTGCTTTCCCAGATAGAGTCTACGGTTCCATCCAGGCAATTGTGGTTAAATTGGTCTGTCCTGAGAAAGTTCAGGGAAAGGGCTGCTCTGTTAATATTTATTTAGTCCATGCTTACTGGCATTTATTTACATGTTTCTCTGATCACGCTTTTCTGAACTGCAACAGCGTTCCTTAGATCACCGTTTTCTTTGTTTCCCCAAAACTTTACCACTTATTTATTTGTAGTGACACATGTAAAGTTGGCCATTTATAGACAAAATTGTATTTTTTAAAAAAAATTTCAGTCTGACAAATGCTACCATTTTATTTGAATATTTACATTATTTTAATATAATTGCTGTATGGATGCATTTAGATCTGTTTTTTATCTTATTATAATTGATATTTTCTGTTTCTTTGTTTTTGCTCCTGTCATATTTTTCACTAAGTTTGTGTGTGCTTTGTGGGCTTTATATGTACATTTTTTTTAATTCTCTTACTAGCTATATTCTTTGAATCTTTGATTCATTTTCAAAGGATTAAAATGTTTCCAAAAGGGCACTTCAATTTACTTAGAATTAATTCTAAATCATCTCTGATCATCTTTGTAAAAAAAAAATAAAAAATAAAAAATTGCTTCAGAATAATTACCCTCTTCCATAACTCATAATATTTTGTCACATACTACATCTGTTTAAAATAAAACCATAAATTACCCAGTGGTAATTTTTTTGCTTATAATATGAGCCATATTTGGGAGATCTTACATAGAAATGATATGTTTATAAAAACGATTTCTTTTGAGTGTATGTGGGTGTGTGCACGTGTGTGGGGTACGCTGTATATACACATGGTGATAGTATGTTTGTGTGCGCGTGTGCAGAGGATATTAATAATCCTTCTCTACTATTCTGTCTTCCTTATTCTCTTGAGACAGAGTGTCTCCTTGAGCCTGCGACTGGCTGTTGCACCTACAATGGCTGTCGGCCATATCTCAGGGCTCCTCCTGTGTCTGATCCCATCCACAGGCTGGTGTTACAGGCTTGTACACCAGAGGTCAGGATCAGCTTTTCTTCTCCTTGGGCAATGGATATTGAAATTCGGTCTCACCCTTTGTAACCTCTGCTCTTTCTTACTTCCTGAGCTCTTTCCCTAGCCCTGCTCGGCATTTCTTAAATCCACACCTTTATCTTTCTGACGGTCTTCCTTTTCTTTTACTCATTCCGATTTTAATTGATTTTCTTTTACATGAAAGAACTTCCTTTAGCTGTTCATCAATTGTGATAAGCACTAGTTTATAATACCTAAAAATTTTAACATGAATCAGTCTCAAATAATTTTAGACATAGAACTCTAGGCTGCCAATCCTTTTTTTTTTTTAAAAAAAAATTCTTCAACAGTTTCAAACTTTAGATATTCATTCCTATTTCTGAAAGTTTTTATTAGAGGTTAGCCCTGCTGTATTTTTCTTAGTATGTCTTTGTATGTCTTCAAGCACTTTTACACACTTGACTTTTACCAGACAGCAGAGTATAGGCTTAAAGATGCATGCTTGTTTGGTTCTTCTTTGTACCTATGTGCAAAACATTTCATATCTGCAAGTGGATATCTGGACCTCCCAGCCACTACATCTTTACAAATGTTGTCTCCTCAGTTTCCTGTTTGTTTACTTCCCTTCTGAGATTGATGCCTGTATACATACAAGTAATGGGGGGGGGGCTATTTATTACATTTAGAGTTTTTCCATTCATTAGAGTCACTAATGTCTCTTACCATATTTTTGTTAAAATTTATTTATTATTTATATGTATGTAGAGGCACTGTATCTTATCAGAGGCAAGGAAAGGGTGTTGGATCTTCTGAAAAAGATATTAGGATGGTTGTAATCTACCATGTGGATTCTGGGAATCAATCTTGTTCTTCTGTAAGAAAAGCAAGCCCTCTTAGTTGTGGAGCCATCTCTTCAGCCATTCTCTCAACGTATTTTGAAGTTATTTTATCTCTTCCTCTACTTTCTCCAATCATGTGTTGATCCATCATAGCATAATCATTTTGTTATTCTATATTTTTTAAAATGCCTGCAGTGCATTAGATGCTATTATTACTGCATTTTAGGGTCTTTACCCATATTTTGGTAGAATTACAATTTCTCAATTGGGATCCACAGTCTACATTCAATTGTACCACATTTTCTTTTATCTTGCAAACCATGTTTATCATACACAAACCATCAACTTTTACACTGATCACTTCAGTTGTCTCAATTTATTGGACTTTGTGTGATAATGAGTCACCTTTATTTGCTTACAAGCACACCATTCACGGTTCTGAACAGCAACGCTTGTCTCTTCTGCGTTCTGCAGAACAGGAGCCAGTTAACTCGCCTGGATTCAATCTGCCAAGTCCACTTTTCTCCATCTGCAGCTGCTGATGCTTTTGTTCCATTCCTGTTCCTTCCAGGTGGTGTGTTTCACCCTGGCTCTCTGGGGTGTTCTCTGAGCCAAGGATTTGAACAGACACAGGACTTTCCTTATTTGTGTTTTCTTTGTATGAGGGAATTCTTCAATGATTTCTTGCTCCTGTGCCAGCTGCATGTGGCTAGAGAACACATTCATATTGGAAAGCATTAAATTTATAGTTCTGGCTCCATATTGATTTCCGTCTCATGGAAAAGTAAGTCATGTAGTCTCTGTACAGGCAGTGTTCATATGTGTGTGTGTGTGTATACATATAGATAGATAGATATAGATATAAAGAGTATGAGTGTATTCACATATTCACATATATCATATTCATATATATTCTTTAATGTTTTATTAATTTTGAGAATTTCATACATTCATATACTATATTGTAATAATATAACCTGCCACAACTTCCCTAACTCCTCCCAGACATCCTACCCCCCCACTACCTCCTAACTTCTTGACCCTCTCCCCATTTTTACAGGCTAATGATTTCAATTTGTGATGCCACATATTCATGAGCCAATGCTCAGAAGCCTGATTGACCTACTAGGTCTGGGTTTTGCAGGAGGGAGAGATAGTATTCTTTAGGAATATGACCCCTGATGTGTCAAATGTCTCTCCCTATGCCCAAAGCCATCAGTTCTCAACAACTAGTCAGCTAGAGACTGTGACACATGTTCTATGCTAGAATGTTTTGCAGTCCATTCAAAAGCTGACTACAGCTACTGTGAGTTCAGAAAGCAGTGGTCTTTCAGATCCGGCAGACAGGGCTTTGCTCTGTTCTTCCAAACATCTGGGTCTTGCAATCTGTCTGCCTCCCTTTCTGCAATAATCCTTCAGCCTTGGGTGGAAGGCTGGAAATCAAACTTGAATCATCTGTAAGAAGTAAAGAATCTAGGAAAAAAGGAACTAGAGAATTTGTAATTCTACCAAAATATTAAGGTTCAATAGATGTCCCATTTGTGGTTGAACATTCTGAAGACACCTACAATCTGCACATTGATCAGTTGTGAGTTACTGCAATAACTTTTATCCACCACACAAAGAAACTTCAAGTATTTCATTTTAGGAGTTGTTTACATACTTAATATTTACTATAATATTGGTTTATTATTTTATTTATATTCATAAAATAAATGTTTTAATTATTTTATTCTAATTTTAGTGTGCATATTTTTTCTTAACATTATATAGGTTATTATATAGGTCTTGTATAGGTCTTATATAGGTCTTAACCTGATCATCCTTTTGAGGAATATCTATCTGTTTTTATGTGTGTGGTTACATATAAGTTCAGCCATATGCTTACTTTAAGTTTGATAAAACATGCATTGTTGTTATTCCTACTTGTATTTTTGTCCAGTGCTTTCGAAAATCACCTATGCATTCTTTAATCAATCTGTCTGTTCCAAACTTCCCTGTTCAAGTCTCTCATATAAAGGTGAAAGATTGTTATTCGTGCTAAACAAGGAAGGTATTATCCATGTAGATTTTTATACACAGCCGCAGAGAGGCTAGCTAAAGTTACTGATATGTTGCTCAGAAAGAAGTTAATCTAATATTTCTACATCCATTTTACTTACATTTTGACCATGTTATTGTGAGAACCAATCGTTCAGTAACTTCCTGGTGCTTTTCCACATTTTTAAATCACATTTTGTGCATGCTCCGGGAATAGATTGATGTTATTAGTTCTCCTTCAAGGACTCTAGACATGATGCCTCCATGCCTTCATCTCCAGGCACCAGTTATTAGTTTCCTGGTTTCCTGGTCCCTACACCATGAAACTGACATCATTTGCCTAAATCTGCATATTTCCAAATTGGCAGTTTCTCAACCCATGGCCAAGATAGGTTTCAATGCTTTTATTAGTTCCATGGTTAAGGATTAATAATTCCTTTTTATTAAATTGAATTCTTTTGATAACTCTAATATTTTACATCCATTTCATACCAAATTATCATAGAGTTTGATTTTGTTTTGGGTTCTAATCACATTAAATTCTTAGCCTTTGCCATCATGTTATGTAGATATTTACCAAGGATAATCTTACACTTTTATATAACTGAGTTTTTGGAAACCTCAAATATCTTTTTGATTATATTTTTTCTTAACTTTTACTCTTTCTTTAGTTGCTAGAACTCTCTTCCTAAATATTTAAACAGATATTTATTGAGTCTTTCTTGTTTACATGCAATAGTAAATTCGTCTTAATTTTTCTTTGTGATATAAACTGTGCAATTAATGAGTCCACTTGTTTATATTAGTGGGTTAAATATAGATAATCATATCACTTGAGACTTCATTTAAAAAATCTAGTATAACTTATTGACCATGTGAAGGACAAGAATAAGTCAGGCTGATAAAAGCCTTCTTCGTGTGTGTGTGTCTCTTTTTCATTATCTTATCTTTGTTTTGAGAATTTTAATCTCTTCTTTATAAGACCTAGATGTGGTACCTATGTAATTAACCTAACCTTTTAATGTCTAATCACAGCTTACATGTGGTAGACTATTGAAGGCAAAGATAATAGGGAAATGATTGCTAAAATTTAGAGTATTCCTGCCACCCATAGGAAAATTGTGAAGATCAATTTTTTCTTTCAAATATAAAAAGACTTTCTTTAAATTTAATTAATATTAGTAAAATCACAACCCTTTTACAAATCATCTAAAATTTTATATATGTTATTAAATTATCTTTTACAAAGAAAAATATAAATGTATGGAGTATTAGTATATATACAGTTAATGATTTGTTGCTACTGTTTTTTTTCCAAGGAAAATACAAACTATATTTGATAGAATAGTATACATACCAACCAATAGTTTATTCTACTTAAGACCTATGAGTATGAATTTAGTTTCAAAAAGATAATTTGTAGATACAGACAAATTGATAGCTAATATTACATTAAGGTATAAGCTAAACATATTATGATTGATGTATTTATAAGAAAAAATTGAATACAGAGAGGCAAACAAATATGACAGAAGGACATGTGAATACAGTACAGAGATTAGAGTGGTCTATATACAAGGCAAAAAATCTAAATACTGCAAGAAATGGTTTCACCAGAGGGTATGGAGAAGTCAACTCCACCAACAACTCAACTTCATACTCCTTAGTTGTGAACAACAATGTCTTTTACAATAAACCACAATGTGGAATTTGTCATGGAATCACTAGGCAATTAATGTGCATACATAAACAAATACTCACCAAACATAAAATACAATTGATGACTCTGATTTGAGTTGATTCACAGTTAAATAGAAGATGATACGCTTATGGATTATTATGCTATATAATGTCTATATTGTAAGAATCAACATGCATTTCTGATGATCGTCCACACACAAGCATGAAATTTTAACAGTCAAATAATCCTCATAGTATGACAAACTTCTGAATTTCAAACTTTTTAGTCATCCCTCCTTCCACAATGGGATCAGCAACCTTCTCCAATGAATGAGAAGTTTTCAGCTAGCATACAATTGATCTAGAGTTTAAGCTGCCATATCCTCTTGGTCGAAAAACCACTCTGATTAACTGATAAGAATCATCAAAAACAGAATGGGCAGGAAAAGTGGATGATAAAAGGGAACTGGGCAGGAGGTATAATGGAGAGGGAAATAAGGATGGGGATCAGTTGTGGGGAAATGAGGGTGGGAGGTGAAAGGGCTGGGAACAAGAAGGGAAATGGTGGAGGGCATCTTTTTGACAAGCTGGAGGCCTGGGACAGTGTAGGCTCCTGGGAGGATGTGGGTGTGACTCTAAACTGAGACTTCTAACTGGAGAATGGGGGTGGGGATGTGCAGACTGAAGGGAGCACCTTCTAGCCAGGCAGGACTTGTGGAGGGAGGGGAATAACAACCTACCCATAAAACCTTTGATCCAAAAATTACCTGGCCTACAAGAAGTGCAGGGATAAAGAGGGAACACTGAAGGAATATCCAACCAATGACTGGTCCAACCTGAGAACAACCCTAGGGTAGAGAACCATCCCCTGACACTTAATGGTGCTCTGCTGTGTTTGCAGACAGGGGCCTAACATGACTGTTGTCTGGGAGGCTCTACTCAGAAAAGAAGCCAGACAAATGCTGGGGCTTGGAGCCAAGCATGGGTGTAGCTCTAGAGATCTTGCAGAAGTGCTGGGGAAAAGATGGAAGGACTTGGAGAGGACGGAAACCCCACAAGAAGGCCAGAAAATTATATTTTTCAATAGATATGCTTCACTATCTCATCTATTACTTCCACAGAAAGCTCAACCATCCCTCTGATAACAGTTATACTGAATACTGCCTCTCCTTTAAAACCTCGCCAAAATCACATGATAAAAAAAAATTAAAAGGATTGAGCCATGCTTATGGCATCAACTGAAAACAGTAACAGGTTTAGGTATCATATGGGAAAGTGGTAATCTGAGATATTTTTGTGATTTGGGAGATAAATTTATGGTTTTTCATCAACTGAGTGCAGACTACAATACAATATTTTAGAAATGGTAGGCATAGCAATGTGAAAATTGTGAGAAGGAATAATAAAGAGTCTTGGGACACAAATATCTTCCACATCTTTCAATTGTTCCTGTTTAGGAGTTGGTAAACTTTCCAGAGTGCCTGAAATGAATGATAGTTACTTTCAATTTTCACCTTCCTGAGCAAGACTTCGCTAAGAACAGTAAGTTACATGTTGAAGACAGTGAAATAGTGAAGCCCTTTGAATGGGGACAGTAAACTGTGCAGATTTAGGTGTTTTCATTTCTTGTCTATAATATTCTTACCTGGTTTCATGGCTTTGAACGTTTTGATGACTACAGGACATATGCTCAAGCGTTAATCATCATATAGACTCCTCTTTTTCTTCTGCTTATATGCACTACCATTCTTCCCCGTTGACACAAGCATTGTTCCTGTTCTTTTGACAGAGTGTTCATTCGCTAAGGCTGACATAGACTGGAGGGCAGGAGACTCTACTAGCATAAATATTGTTTTTCATAGTTCCGGAAGGCAGAACTATGAAATCAATGTGTAGGCATATTTAGTCCTTCCTGAGGATTCTCTTTTTGAGTGACAGATTGCTGTCTTCTTACCACATCTTCACATGGTCTTCCCTCTGCCCCTGCCTATGTCCCCATTCCCTCCTCTTATTGAAATCCCATGAATCAAGTACCAATAATTATTTCCTTTTAACTTAATCACCTCATGTAAAGGCCATATCTCCAACTGCAGCTGCAGTGCTCAATTTAAAATGTCAACTTCCTTTTTTTTTTTTTTTTCAATGCAGTTTATTCAGGAACATTGAACAATCCTCGGACCCCGGGGAAAGCCAGCCCACAGCTTAAATAGCCTCTGGGTAGCCAACCCAGGCGTGCCACGGGGGCAATGCAGATAGGTCCACATACATGGAAGCAAGCCAGATCCTCGGCCTTAGCCAAATGTGGAATTGTTCGTGACAGAGAGCACTCACCATCGGGAAGGTGGAAGGCGGAAACCAGCTCCATCTTTAAGGCATAGCATTCCGCAGCTCTCTACAGTTCCCCCTTTAAAAAAAAAAAAAAAAAAAAAAAAAAAGAACAGCAAGATTGAGGCTTCCTGAGAGATCCTGTCTCAAAACATAAAAGAGAGAGGAATAGAGGAAGATAGCTAATACCAATCTTTGGCCTCTGCACAGGCATACACCATCCATACAAAGATAGGGGCAAAAAGCATGCATTAGTTATTTGTATCACTTTTGTAATAAAACGCACCAAATAAAATAAAAAAAAAATGTCAACTTCCCTTTCATAAGAATAGTTCAATCCATTACCGGATGTAACAGCTCCCACACACCCCCTTCCCCTTCTTGCTCAAAAGTACAACAGACTAGTCTTTAGGATGCTTGCCATTCTGTTTTTACATTCAGATGTAGATTGATTTATTCTCCTAAATTTCTACTAATTTATATGGGTTTCAACGTCTCACTGGGTCTTTTTAACAGTTTTGAGGCATTTTTGATCACTTTTTGGTACTGTAGACTATATTTTGAGCAACACATCCAACTACTTTCACACACTGCATCTACCATCTGTTGATGGCATCAGTTAGGTAGTAACAATGACTTTCATTTCCCTTCTTTCAACTACTTACATTGACCTTGTCACATATAATTAAATCATGAGATCAGACTTCTAAATTGTTTATTCTCTCATCATTTTCTTTTTCTAGTGTCTACACTGCAATAATTCATAAGAAAGGGAAGAAGATGTCATTTCATTAGCACAACCACTTTATCATCACCTACCAACTAGCTTAACTCTATTGATGGCTTTGTTTTGAAAAGCTTTCACATTAGACACAAAATAAAACTATTCACCAACCTACCTTGACCACTTGCTTAGATTCATCTCTGTTCCCTTCTCATTTAGGATTTTCTTTCTATGGGCTCAATAGTGTAACTCTAGATAATCTAACTGACATGACATTTTAAGTGAGTGATGATGGTCCTGACTGAAAATTCTAAGCTATACAGAAAGTTTATTAGACCCTTTACTATATGTTGGGAAAAGAAGATAGAGAAGAACACATATTGGGTTTTTCTACATCTCATTTGTCATAGCATGTATCTATGATTAAGGAAGGTTTGAACTTTGATGATTCTATTTAGAGGCTTTCAAACTGAGTTGTAGATCCCTTCCCCCCAAAACCCTAACACAATATTAGTAACTATTAAGAATTTAAATAGAAAATAATTATAAGAACAAGCACTTGCAAAACAAACAAATGTGAAAAATCACAACCTCACAGTAATCCTGTGAGATCAAACTGTTTGCTGTATTGTGTAGGTGGAGTTAATGCCAGAGCTCAATTTATGCTGAATTCTTTTGAATTTGTAGAAGTATAAATAAAGAACCTTGCAGATCTGTAGAATTTATTTTAACCTTTGTATCTGCAGCTTTGTAGTAGAGTTCTCTTGAGGATTTCGCTGTAATTAATACTACTTGCTTGCCTTGACCTATTTTCATCTCAGTGTTTCTCTTTGCTAAGCTTACCTGAGAAGCAGAAGCTTAAAAGCCTCTAAATCTCACCTAACACCCTACATAGTTTTCAGCAGTGAAAGTTAAGAATGCTCTCATTCCAAAAAGCCCAATTCGAATTTCTCTCATGTAATAATTTAACCGCCTCTCTTGCAATAAAAAAAAAAACCCTTTAATCTATGTTAAGGTATGTTGCAAGTTGCCTCAAGAGGGTTTTGTGGTGGTTATTCCTATTTCTCCCCTCTGATCACTGCAAATCAGCCCAGAATCCTGCAGAGCCCTTCAGTATTTCACAGAGCACAGGCTTACATCTGATTTTTGGTCTAAACCTGAGGTCTTAGAAAACTTCATTGATGTAGATGGAGGCAGGAATGGGAGAAGACATAACAAACGAACAATGAACAGTAATGATTGACAAGTGGGTAAGTACTCAAATACCTTTATTGCTGTTCTGTGGTAACTAAGAATAAAAACAAATCATCAAGCTCTTTACCAGCTAAAACCCTAAGATAGTCAACAGGGTGTGAATTGATTTAAAGATTTAAATTCAAACTATTATTTTTCTTGTGCTTCAAGAAGGGCTATTAAAACTATAACTCCATCTTTGATGATTTGATCAATAGTAGTTTAAACAAAGATAAAACTAGCTGCACAAATGTCAATTTGGTACACAAAAAGGTCAATTCAGAGGCTTCTCAGTAATTTTTTTTTTTCTAGAATCAAAGCACTTCACACTGTACCTTGGAGGGAGATCAATGTGAAGACATATACTGTCTGTTATGTTGAAGCCTCTGCCAGAAGAAAATATGTCTACTGTGGGATTTAATCCAAGATGAACTACAACAATCACACACACTGGGAAGTATTAGTCACATGGAAAAAATATGGTCATGACATTACAAAGAGAAATTATGGTCAGTTAAAATACAACAATGATGTCTAAACAATTGTCGAGCTATATTTTAGGTAATTGGACTGGAGAATTCGATGCTCCGATGGAGCAGCTGAGAGTGGCCATTGTCACAGTAAATTCTACCAGAGTGGACGCAGGACTAGCCACAGGATTGTTGTCATGGATTGCTGCAGCCATGAGTCGTCTGAGGGAATGGGCGGGCATGGGAGCGTTAGCAGGCCTTCTGGTGTTGGTCTCCTTGGTTTGCCTGTGGTATATATGCAAGATTAGAGTCTCACAACAGTGTGATGCAGCCATGACCATTCAGGCCTTTACAGCCATTGAAGCAGGACATTCTCCCCAAGCATGGTTGGATACCATAAAAAGCTAAAATGTTATGCTCAGGATGCGAGGCTAAGCACTGCACTCAGGGTCAGCCGCTTTGGACCCAGAGAAGAGCATGTCTGATTGCATGCGGGTTGATGCCCCAGGTCCCGCCTCTGAGAAAAAGGTATCAGACGGGTCTGATGCTCTTTGGGTGGATGACACCTAAATGAACATCGGTACAAAGTCCCAATTTATTTCTAATATCAGAGATCAGACCTCTACTCTTGCCTGATGCGTCTAAAACAAAAAGGGGGAACTGTAGAGAGCTGTGGAATGCTGTGCCTTAAAGATGGAGCTGGTTTCTGCCTTCCACCTTCCCGATGGTGAGTGCTCTCTGTCACAAACAATTCCACATTTGGCTAAGGCTGAGGATCTGGCTTGCTTCCATGTATGTGGACCTATCTGCATTGCCCACGTGGCACGCCTGGGTTGGCTACCCAGAGGCTATTTAAGTTGTGGGCTGGCTTTCCCCAGGGTCAGATGATTGTTCAAGGTTCCTGAATAAACTGCTTTGGAAAAAAAAATACAACAATGATTTGAACTCCATATAATATTTTAGCAATGATTTATTATTATTATTATTAGTTACATTTTATTAACTCTGTATCCAAGCTATATCCTGCTCCTTCATTCCCTTGCAACCCCACCTTCCCTCTTTTATCTCCTCCCTGTCCTTTTCTAAGTCCATTGCTTGGGGAGGACCTCCTCTCCTTTCATTTGACCCTGTTTTATCAGGTATCTTTGGGACTGGCTGCATTGCCTTCCTCTGTAGCCTGGTAAGGTTAAACCCCCCCTCCTCTTGAGGGAGCGATGATCAAAGAGCCAGCCACTGAATTCATGTCAGACAGTCCCTGTTCCCTGTCCTAGGGAACCCACTTGGAGACTGAGCTCCCAGGGGCTACATCTGTGCAGGGGTTCTGGGTTATCTCCATGCATGGTCCTTGGTTGGAATATTAGTCTCAGAAAAGACCCCTGGGCCCAGATTTTTTGGTTCTGTTGCTCTCCTTGTGAAGCTCCTGTTCTCCCCGGGTTTTTCTATCTCCCCCTTCTTTCATAAGATTCCCTGCATTCTGCCCAAAGTTTGGCTATGCGTCTCAGCATCTACTTCAGTATGCTATTGGGTCGAGTCTTTCAAAGGCCCTCTGGGGTAGGTTTCTGCCCTGTTCCCTGTTTTCTCCCTCTTTCAATATCTATCCCGTTTGGCTTTCTAAAGGAGGATAGATCATCTTAATCAGCATCCTCCTTCTGGCCTGGCTTCTTTAGGTGTTCAGATTTTAGTATTTTTACCCTATATTATATGTCTAATATCCAGTTATAACTGAGTATATACCATGTGTGTCTTTCTGCTTCTGGGATACCTCACTTAGGATGATCTCTTTTAATTCCTACCATTTGCCTGCAAATTTCATGATTTTTCAGTTTTTAATTGTTGAGTACTAAGATCCAACTATACCACTCCTAGGCATATATCCAAGTATACAACTAGGACATTTGCTCAACCCTGTTTGTGGCAGCTTTATTTGCAATAGCCAGAATCTGCAAACAATCCAGATGTCCCTCAACTGAGGAACTGATACAGAAATTGTGCCACATTTACACGATGGAATACTACTCAGACTCTGTTTTTCTTAAAGCCTCTTTTACCATCTTCTACTTTAATCTTCTTGGATTTCACTCTCAATCTAATTCCTGAATAGTCTGGTTCAATTGTCTGTACTAGGTTCTTTGTACCATCAATGCCTTTTATTTTATGTGTGTGTGTTGGATACTAGACATAATCATATCTTACAATAAAGAAAATTCCTCAACCAGGTTTTTAGGCTTTTGTAATTGTCACTAAAGTGCTGACAGCCATTAATTTAATTCTTGGATATTATTGGCAGCCATGAAAGTATATCTAGACTCTCACCAGAAAGACCATCTACTATATCAATGCAGAAGATAAATTACAGTGGTAATTACTATGATTCTTAAACATTTATTTTTCAAATATAGGGCTTGGAGGGTTCTAAGGTTAGGAAACTTGAGTACATGATATTCAACTTCATTTTTTTACACTTCAGAGGGTAAACCAAATTTCATGTGTAATTCCTATCCTCAAATTACATCAACTACACCATCTTTCCCTGAGAAGCACTTACATATCACACACGCACACACAGACACACACACACACAAACACACACACACGTAGGCCATATTAAATGATTCTACACTTTTCTTGAATATGATTTGCTCACTTATGAAGTTCCTTATCAAATAAAGAGTCCCTTAGCATAGGAACATTTATCCAAGACGAATTAAATAATTCAGGAAATTAATAGTAAAAGAACAATACTCATAGTCAATTAAGATTCACTCAAGGATATGTTGGAAAAAAACTATTATAAATATTTTTCTTTGGGAGGTTAGGAATACAACACTTACATGATTGCTAAAATGGTAGTACCTTTGCTAACTATTTAATGGCAACCTGTTAAAAAGCAATTTTTAATTAAATTATTTGTTTGAATCAATAAAGCAGTTTAGTTGGACATGCGTTTTACTCACTGAATCTAAAGAAGACATGCTTTGTAACTTCCCTATATCTTGGATTTCTTATTCTGAATTACTGCATAAAGTAAAGAAATAGAAGATACACACAAGGTAGAAAGGTGTGTTTGGGTGGACTGGGCTATCAGATGGAAAAACTTCTGCATTTCAGAAATGCAGAAGATAAGATAGAATTGGACAGGGAAATTGGGTTACTACGTCCAGTGAAACACGAACACAAGTTATTGCCTACAGAAAGCAACATGCAGAGTTTATGGCATATATCTGGATCGAGAGGACAGGTTGAGATAACCTCAGTAAGCACAGTCTCTGTGGAAGAGTAGTCTTCAGGCAGCAAATGTCTGAGGGAGAAAGCTATGGTGGTCATTTACACACCCTGTTAACACTCACACTTGGACACCAAGGAAGGCTTTGCCATTTCTCCCTGGGTCTCATCCCAGGATTAAGGCTTTGTCATTTTTCCGTGGGTCTCAAGCTAGTCTCCTGGACATGGCCATAATGTCAACCTGTCAACCCTAGACATTCACTCAGGACTTCACACAGTCAGGGATTCCTCCAGTCCTCACTGATAAAGCTGTTTATAGTTCTTATCACAAATATCAAAGGTACATAACATTTTATGAATTACTGTAGTAGTCAATCTTCTCTAAAGAAACAATGTAAATGATAAGTATATGTTGATTAAGAGGTGATGTTTTTAAAGGACTGGCTCACAGGATATTGTCTAGCTACCCCAGCAACGGCTGATTGATACTGTAAAGGCTGATACCTGTAGTCATTAGCGCACAATAGGCTGGGTTTCTCATCAGTCCCAGTCTTATGCTAGAGTCAGTCTTATGCTATCACACGGAGAGATGTTGGCTTTCAGTCTACATTGGATGCCGAAGAAGTCAAATTTAACACTTGCATCAGGAATAGAAGAGACAAAATTGTCAAGTGAGAATGAGGACAAGCAGACAAAAGGAGAAGTTTTGTTCTTTTATGTTTTTTATCTATGCTGTCACCAGATTTAGGATGTGTCTTCGTGCTTTAAATACTCCAATAACGTGCTTAAGAAAATCTTTCATAGGGGTGCCCTGCTGTTGGGATCATCTTTAATGCCAGATGTAGTTAAGCCATCATCTAAGCTTAAACAGCACAATTATTAACATACTAGGTTGAAGGTAAAAATGTAAAGTAAAATGCATAAGGTTTGCTATAGACAGACAGACACACAGATAATAAATGATAGATGTGTCAAGTGTTTTAGGGCACAAATACTGCTTAATTATTGGGCTTTAATTTTAATATACTCTTATGAATCTAGGAAAGGTTTACAATACTGTGCAGTATTCTATTTCACTGCACCATAAATTGGAAGCTGCAGTTCTATAGAATGTAATTTTAGAGAATGATTCTATTAAAAGAAAAGCAGTATTAAACTTTTCTGGTTCCTTACTTTTGCATATATCTTTGCAAAATGTTGTTGAGCCAATGTGGTAAATCATACAAGGAACTTTTTGGGTAATACCTGTCAAGATGAAATAAATGATTTGAATTCAGGTAGCAGTGCTGCTTGGAAGAGAAAATAAAAGCAAGATTGGATTAGATGAGAAGGTAACCATTAGCAAAGCAGTAGCATATCAATCAAGTCACACACAGAAAATGAATAGAAAGTATAGGTGAATAATGGAGTTATCAAAGGGACATCAGGGCATATTCCTGAAGTTTTTGCCAAATGGCCATTGCCTTCCTTGGAAAATATTTCTTCTGTAGATTCCAAGAGTTCCCTGGTATTTAGCAACAGTAGGTTTAAAATGATTTATGGCTAAAGTAGCTACCTGAATTTGCAGTTTCTTTGGGTAGATGGGTGAATAGATGGATGATAATAGCTAGATAGACAGAGAGACAGGCAGATAGATAGATAAATGAATTAATAAAGTGAGTGAGTAAATAAGTAGGTAAGTAATTTTTCACAGTATTTAAAAAATTATATTTATTGCAGTTTATTCACTTTATGTCCCAACTACAGCACCCTCCCTCATTCCTTCCAAATCCCGTATTCCCTCCCTTTTATACTTCCATGCCCCTCTTCCAGTCCACTCATACAGAAGGTTCTCCTCCACTTCCATCTGACACTAGCCTATCAGGTCTCGTCAGGACTGGCTGCATTGTCTTCCTCTGTGACCTGGTAAGGCTGTTCCTCCCTCAGTGGGAGGTGATCAAAGAGCCAGCCACTGAGTTCATGTCAGAGACAATCCCTGTTCCCTTTCCTAGGGAACCCACTTAGAGACTGAGCTGCCATGTGCTACCTCTGAGCTGGGGTTCTAGGTTATCTCCATGAATGATCCTTGGTTGGAATATAACTCTCAGAAAAGACCCCTGGGCTCAGATTTTTTGGTTCTATTGCTCTCCTTGATGACTTCCTGTTCCTTCCAGGTCTATCTCCCTTTGCTTTCATGAGATTCCCTGTACTCTGCCCAAAGTTTGGCTGAATCTCAGCATCTGCTTTGATACCCTGCTTTGTAGAGTTTTTCAGAGGCACTCTGTGATAGATTCCTGTCCTTTTCCCTGTTTTCTTACTCTTCAGATGTCTGTCCCATTTGCCTTTCTGAATGAGGATTGATCATCTTACCCAGGGTCCTCCTTCTTGCTTAGCTTCTTTAGGTATTCAGATTTTAGTATGTTTATCTTATATCATATGCCTAATATCTACTTATAAGTGAGTATATACCATGTGTGTCTTTCTGCTTTTAGGATACCTCACTCAGGATGATCTTTTCTGCATCCCACCATTTGCCTGCAAATTTTATGTTTTCCTTGTTTTTAATTACTGAGTAGTATTCCATTGTGTAAATATACAACAGTTTCCATATCCATTCCTCCCTTGAGGGATATCTGGGCTGTTTCAAGGTTCTGGCTAATACTAATAAAGCTGTTACAAACATGACTGAGCAAATGCCTTTGTTGCATACTTGGGCATCTTTTGGATATACTTAGGAGTGGTATAGCTGGATTTTGAGGTAGCACTATTTCAAATTATCTGAGAAAGTGCCAGATTGATTTCCAAAGTGGTTATACAAGTTCATATTCTCACCAGCAATGGAGGAGGGTTCCCCTTTCTCTGCAATCCCCAGTGATTACTTTTTCTGGTTAAATATAATGTAAATGTATTCTTATTTAAGCTGAACCTAAACCATTGTATAAATCCATAGAGCTGTGAACTTATGGATATAAAACCTATAAAATGTTATCTGATTTATGGACATTTCCCATGAATATATTCCACATGTTGGACTTTGTAATTAAATACTTTGTTTTTAATTCAGATTTTTATCTATCTATCTATCTATCTATCTATCTACCTACTTCCTTACTTAAAAGAACTTATCTATTAGCGGGGGAAAGAGTGAACATATTGGAGAGAAAGAACCACAGACTGGTAGAGAGAAAAACAGTTCAAACATTAAGATCTGGAATTACAGCTTTAGCTGCCTCATCACATGTGGTTACAGGAAATAGCAAGCAATTATAAAGAAAGCATTAAAAGTGCCTTCTCCGTCATCATTGTTGTAGACTCAGGTTTGTTTAATTAACCTTTTTATTATAAGGACAAATTGTTTTTTTTTTTCTCTTACCATCTCACTATGCAAATAATGTTTCTAAACTCGTTCATCAGATAACCTACTATAATATAGAAGGAGAGCTAAAGTTAGTTTTTAGCACTGTTATTGAAATTTTGGGAAGGTAATGTGAACAGTTGTTGTACCAAGATTTGACTGCAGTTGGCAAATGGTGGGATCATCCCGAGTGAGATATCTCAGAAACAGAAAGGCACCCTCGGAATATACTCACTTATTAGACATATAATATAGGATAAACCTACAAAATTATGTACACCTAAATAAAGTGAGCTAGAAGGAGGACTCTGGGTAAGATGATCAATCCTCACTGAGAAAGGCGAAAGAGACAGACATTAGAAGAAGGAGAAGACAGAAAACAGGACAGGAGCCTACCATGGAGCGCCTCTGAAAGGCTCCATCTAGTATTGCATCAAAGCAGATAATGAGACTCATAACCAAACTTTGGGCAACTTGCAGGAATCTTACGAAAGAGGTGGGAGATAGTTAGATCTGGAGAGGACAGGAGCTCCACAAGTATAGCAACAGAACCAAACTATCATGGCACAGGGGTATTTTTCTGAGACTGATATTCCAACCAAGGACCGTTCATGGATATAAACAAGAACTCCTTCTCCAAGTGAATTACCTAGTAAGGGGGACAGGGGCTGTTTCTGACATGAATTCAGTGGCTGGCTCTTTGGCTGCCTCCCCATATGTGAGAACAGCTTTGCCAAGCCACAGAGGAAGACAATGCAGCAAGCTCAGATAAGAACCGATAAGCTAGGGTCCGAAAGAAGGTGGGTAGGACCTTCCCTATCGGTGGACTTGGAGAGGGGCATAGGAGGATATGAGGGAGGGAGGGTGGAATTAGGAGGGGAGGCAGGAGGGGTTATACTGTTGGGATACAGAGTGAATAAACTGTAATTAATAAGTAAAAATAAAAATTTAATTAAAAAAGAATTGACTGCAGTGGAACCAACAGATGTGAAATGTAGCTCAATATTTGAATCACCTGGCCATATATATATATAAATGGTTTAAAGGTTCAGTTTGAGTATCAGATGTTTAAAACACCCAGTAATTGTAATAATAAAAATATGAGAACCAATACTTGACTACAACTAAAACATGAAATTCACAATAAACAATAGTATTATTTTTTCAGTGAATGGTCATAAAAGTCATTTCCTTTTGTTTAGTTACACAATTTAAATGCTTGTTATTATTATCTTTTATTACAGTTCATTCAATTTGTATCCAGGCTGTGTACCCTTCCTTCCTCTCCTCCTAGTCTCTGTCCCTTCCCTAGTCCACTGATAGAGAAGGTTTTACTCCCCTTCTTTTGACCCTAGCCTATCAGGTCTCATCAGGACTGGCAACATTGTCTTCCTCTGTAACCTGGCAAGGCTTCACCCCCCAAAGGGGAGGTGATGAGAGAGTCTATCACTGAGTTCATGTCAGAGACAGCCCCTGTTCCCTTATTAGTGAACCCACTTGGAGACTGAGTCTATGGGCTACATCTGAGCCTGGGTTTTAGGTCCTCCCCATACATTGTCCTTGGTTGGAGTATCAGTCTCTGCAGGGCCCCCAGTGCTCAGTTGTTTTGGCTCTGTTGGTCTCCTTTAGGAGTTCCTGTCTCTTCCAAGTCTTTTTATCTCCCCCTTCTTTCATAAAATTACTTGCACTTCCAAAAGTTTGGCTATTCATCTCAGCCTCTGCTTCAATACCTTGATCATTAGAGTCTTTCAGAGAACCTCTGAGGAAGGCTCCAGTTCAGTTCCAATGTTTATCACATTTGTCCTTCTGGATGAGGATTGAGCATCTTACCCAGGGTCCTCCTTCTTGCTTAGCTTCTTTCAGAGTATAGATTTTAGGATGTTTATCCATATTATATGGTTGATATCCACTTGTGAGTGAGTATATGCCATATGTGTCTTTCGGCTTCTGGGATACCTCACTCAGGATGATCTTTTCTAGTTCCAACCATTTTCCTGTAAATTTCATGATTTCCTTTTGTTTTTCATTGTTGAGTAGTATTTCATTGTGTAAATGAACCAGAATTTCTGTACCCATTCCTCCGTTGAGGGACATCTAGGTTATTTCTACCTTCTGGCTATTATGAATAGAGCTGCTATGAACATGATTGAGCAAATGTCCTTGTTGTATACTTGAGCATATTTTGGATATATACCTAGGAGTGGTATAGCTGGATCTTGAGGTAGCACTATTCCCAATTTTCTTAGGAAGCAGGAGATTTTTTTTTACAAAGTGGTTGTACAAGTTTACCAGTAATGGAGGAGGGAACCCCTTTCTCCACATCCCCTACATCATGTGGTGTCATTTGAGTTTTTTATATTAGCCATTGTGATAGGTATAAGATGAATTCTAAGGGTTATTTTGAGTTGTATTTCCTTGATAGCTAAGGATGTTGAGCATTTATTTAAGTGTTTCTCTGTCACTGGATATTCCTCTATTGAGAATCCTCTGTTCAGCTCTGTATTCAATTTTTTTATTAGATTACTTGGTTTGTTGGTGTTTAACCTCTTAAGTTCTTTATCTATTCTGGATATTAGCCCTCTGTCAGATATAGGGTTGGTGAAGATCCTTTCTCCATCTGTAGTTTGATGTTTTGTCCTGACTACATTGTCCTTTGCTTTACAGAAGCTTTTCAGTTTCATGAGGTCCCATTTATTGATTATTGATCTTAGAGCCTGTGCTGTTGTTCTATTCTGGAAGTTGTCTTCTGTGCAAATGAGTTCAATGCCCTTTGCCACTTTCCCTTCTAACAGGTTTAGTATGTCTAGTTTTATGTTGAGGTCTTTGATCCACTTAGACTTTAGTTTTGTGCTGGGTGATAAATAAGGGTCTATTTGCATTTTTTCTGCATGTAGATGTCCAATTAGACCAGCACCATTTTTTCCATCGAATTGTTCTGGCTTCTTTGTCAAAAATCAAGTATTAGTAGTTATATGGGCTTATTTTTGAGTCTTCTAATAGATTTCATTGATCCACCATGCTGTTTTTATGCCAGTAGAAGCAGTTTTTATTACTGATGCTCTATAGTACAGCTTGAGATCAGGGATGGAGATACCTCCAAAAGATCTGTTACTGTACAGGATTGTTTTAGCAATTCTGAGATTTTTGTTTTTCCATATGAAATTGAGAATTGTTCTTTCAAGTTCTGAAGAATTGTGTTGGTATTTTGATGGGAATTACATTGAATCTGTAGCTAGATTTTGGCAGGATGGCCATTTTCACTATGTGAATCTTACTGATCCATGAGCATGGAAGACCTTTCCATCTTCTGCTATCTCCTTCAATTTCTTTCTTCAGAGACTTGAAGGTTTTTTTCATACAGGTCTTTCACTGGCTTGGTTAGAATCACACCAAGGTACTTTACATTATTAGTGGCTATTGTGAAGGGTGTAGTTTCCTTAATTTCTTTCTCAGCCCTTTTGTCTTTCATATAGAGGACTACTGATTTTTTGTTTTTTAGTTAATTTTGTATCCAGCCTTTTTGATGAAAGCATTTATTGGATGAAGGAGCTCTAAGGTAGAATTTTTGGCATCACTCAAATATACTATCATATCATCTGCAAATATTGATACTTTGACTTCTTCCTTTCCAATATGCATTCTCTTGATCTCCTTTAGTTGTCTTATTGCTCTAGCTAGGACTTCAAGTACTATGTTGAAGAGATAGGGAGACAGTGAACAGTCTTGCCTTGGCCATGATTTCAGTGGGATTGATTTAAGTTTCTCTTCACTTAGTTTGATGTTGACTATAGGCTTGCTGTATATTGCCTTTACTATCTATAGATATGTTTCTTATATACCTGATCTCTCTAAAACTTTAACATGAATAGGTGTTGGATTTTGTCTGATACTTTTTCAGCATCTAAGGAGATGATCATGTGTTTTTTTCCTTCTTTTGGTTTATGGATTGGATTACATAGATGGATTTTCATATATTGAAATAAACCTGCATGCCTGGGATGAAACTTACTTGGTCATGGTGGATGATATCTTTGGATTCGTTTGGGAGTATTCTTTTGAGTATTTTTACATCAGTGTTTGTAAGAGAGATAGATGTGAAATTCTCCTTTTATGTTAGGTCTTTGTGTGGTTTATGTACCAAGGTTACTATGGCATCATAGAATGAGTTTGATAATGTCCCTTCTGTTTCCATTTTATGGAATAATTTGAAGAGTATTGGTGTCAACTCTTCTCTGAAGGTCTGGTAAAATTTTGCGCTTGAAACTCTTTGGGCCTTGGCTTATATTTTGGAAAGGAGACTTTTGATGACTGCATCTATTTCCTTGGGGGATAAGAGTACTATTTAATCTATTTACCTGATCTTGGTTTAATTTTGGTAAATGGAATATATCAAGAAAATTGTCTATTTCATTTAGATTTTCAAATTTTGTGGCATATAGGCTTTTGTAGTAGGACCTAATGATTCTTTGAATTTCCTCAGTGTCTGTCGTTATGTCCCCCTTTTCATTTCTGATTTTTCTGATTTCTATAGTTTCTCTCTGGCTTTTAGTAAGTTTGGCTAAGGGTTTGTCTATCTTGTTGATTTTCTCAAAGAAGCAGCTCTTGGTCTCATTGATTCTTTGAATTATTTTCTTTGTTTCTAATTCATTGATTTCAGCTCTGAGTTTGATTATTTCTAATAGTCTACTCCTCTTGGGTGTGTCTGCTTCTTCTTTTTTCCCCCTACGGCTTTTAGGTGTGTCATTAAGTTGTTTGTATGAGATGTCTTAAACTTCTCTCTAGAGGCACTTATTGCTATGAACTTTCCTCTTAGTACTGCTTTCATTGTATTCCATGAATTTGGTTAAGTTGTGCCTTCATTTTCAGTGAATTTTAGAAAGCTTTTAATTTTTTTTCATTTCTTTCCTGACCAAGTTGTCACTGAGTAGAGAGTTGTTTAGTTTCTATGTAAATGTAAGCTTTTTGTTATTTCTGTTGTTGTTGCAGTCATGTTTTAGGTCATGGTGGTCTGATAGGATACAAGAGATTATTTATATCTTCTTGTATCTCTTGAGACTTGTATTATGCCCGACTACATGGTCAAAGGATTTTCTCTGTTTGTGTTTTCTTTATTGATTTTAATTCTATTTTCATGTCTTGTACCATTTCCTTCATATGTTTGAATGTGGATTCCTGTCTTTCTACGATGGCATCTATTTTTTTATCTGTTTCCTCCTTATGTGCCTCTATTTGTGTGGTTATATTTGCATATATTTCTTTGTGAGCTTTGTTCATTTCCTCTTTATATACCTCTATTTGTGTGACTATACTTGTCTGTAATTTTTGAGTGTTTGTTTCCTCTTTATATACCTCTAATAACTCAATAAGCCATAGCTTTAAAATCATTTTTCTGTGTTTCCAATTAATCAAAATATCCATTTGGTTTTGGCGGTTGCTGTTGAAGCCATGATGTCCTGATTTTTGTTGGATGTGTTCTTATGCTTTCCTCTAGCCATTTGATGGTGAGAAGCCTTTGCTGTTTGTTCCTGGAGACTGTACCGCAGACTGTGTCTGTCTGTCTCTGGAGTCTGAAGTATTCTTCAGGAAGATGAGAGTGTCCACTGCATTGAGAGTGGGTGTTGGTGTTTCAGATGCGGCTAAGGTAGGAAGGCAGCAAGGGCAAGTGTGCAAGAGCAGGAGTGTGCAGGGAGTTGTGACTGCCTGAGAGGGTGACATATAAGGGAGGAGCTTAAGTGCAGGTGGGGGTGCTGGCAAGTTTCAACTCACAGACATGTCTGGAAAGTGGAGAGTGCCCGTGGACACTCACTTGCAGGTGTGTGTGTCTGTGTGTGTGTGAAGCCCAGAGGACCCACAGTTTTCTACTCTCAGATTTGGGTACCCTATTTGGCTATTAGAGTAAGCAGGTGCTCCGTACCTGGGGTTATGCACCCCCCTTCACTGCTGAACACCTGGGCCAAGCTGAGCAAGTGAAGGTGCAGCTAGAATTCAGGGGATTGATAGTTTGCCACTCTCAGAGATGTTTGCCTCTACCCTAGAGATGTCCACAGGGGTGGGGGCCTGCATTCAATCTGTTCCAGGTCATGGGCTGTCCCCTCTAGCCCGGGATGCCTCAGAGTCGATGCTCAGGCTTCAGTTCCCCATCCACTCACCAGTTTTGGTGTTTCCAATCTTCTGTCCTTCAGAAATGGTGCACACTGGTCGCTGCCATCTTGGAGCTCTAGTGATGTCCTTTTAACTACTCCTTTAGGTACTGCAAAAGTCTTTTTGTTTTATTTGGAATAAACCTATTGTTACTAAGTTTCGCTTAAAATAATTGTGTTTACCCGTGTCTTCTAGTAAGTGAAATAAAACCAATCAAAAAGCCCTCCCCATTTTGTTTTGCTTTTCTGAGACAGTGCTTTATGTAGTTAAGCTTTGCATTGAAGTTCTGTTTCTCCTGTTTCTACATATCATGTACTGGTTTATGGTTTTACACTTTTATACACCGTTACTTTTATACACCGTTATCCCTTTAGAACTTGAAGTCAAAGACCAACCCTGATGAAGGACTTTAGACTTATCTGTAGATTCATCAGGGTAATCAACTTCTTGTCAATTTTATAAGATTACTGCAAAAAGTAAAAGAAAAAGAGAGAGAGAGAGAGAGAGAGAGAGAGACATTTGTAGAAAAAAATGTCTTGCTTCTTTCAAAATTTTGGCTTCTAAAAAGTTACAGTAAATAGATATGCATCTTTGGAAACTTTTAGAACATGGCCTAAACAAAATTTTAGTGCAATATCATAATTTACTTTGAAGAGTTTTCATCTTTAAATTAAAATTTTCATTCAGGAATTTGATGAAAACTTATTTAAAGTTATTCAAAACCTTTATACAACGGTAACTGATACAATTTGAGAATCTTGTTTTATTTTGTTTCTTTCTAGAAACACAGTTATGTCACAAAGATATATATATATATATCTTAATTTAGAATTGGTAACCCTTTGTGACTTTTAAATTTTAATTTCTGATTTTCTTGAAATGATTATAAATAGCTTGTAACAAGTCTGTTTTCCCCCCGACACTAACATGTGTAAAAAACAACAACAAAAATCTCTACCAAATCTCTTTCATCTCAGATTAGTCAACAATTGTAAAAAGATAATCAAAGATTCTTAGTGAGAATTGTTGAGCTGGTATTGAATGATATCTTGTGACTTATTACTGATACTGTTTTAATATCTGTTCTGTATTTGTCTCTAGATCAGGAAAGAAGAAACATGGGTATGGCAATGAGTAGATAGTTTAAAATATATAGGTTGCAGGGTACTGAATACTGTGAAATACTTATAATTTGCACATTTGTGGTATAGAAATCATTGGATTAAAATATTTAAGTAATCATCCTACTTTCACATTCATCAAATTTGAAAGACCACATTCATTTATACCCTTTCAGAAGACCTTCGTCAATACATTTAACTCCAACTCAATATCTATTTTTTTAGAATAAAAATACTGTCAAAGATGGAAAGTTCCAAGGTCAATCTCTTCCCATCAATCAGCCTTTTGGAATTTAGGAAAGGTCTACACATTCTGACCTCCCCCAGATGGTGGCTTGTTTTAATGTGGATTTTTAATAAGTATTGCTTTTAAAACTGACTTATTGCTGATCTGAGAAGGCAAATATGTGTCTTAGTCCAAATCATGATTTTAACTTAAAAATCCCCAAAGTTTATCAACATCTATGACTTCAATATTGAGTATTAAAGATATTTCAGATAGCACAGGCTTTTCCCTAACAGTGGTAATACAGAAAGAAACACAGAGACATAAACCCCATGCTTTTTATCAAATACTGTACTTGAAATAAAATTTAGTAATGCAGAAGAGAGAGGAAACAGTACTGAGAAGGAGGGGGTTTTGTGGCTGATGAGAGGCCCTTTTTAAAAAATATTTTTATTTATTTTAATTTTTATTAATTACACTTTATTCACTTTGTATCCCCCCATAAACCCCTCTGTCCTCCCCTCCCAATGCCACCTTCCCTCCCCTTCTCCACGCATGCCCTTCCTCAAGTCCACTGATTGGCCTGCTCTTTGATCACCTCACCCTGATGGGGGAGCAGCCTTACCAGGCCACAGAGGAAGACAAAGCAGCCAGTTCTGATGAGATCTGATAGACTAGGATCAGAAGGAAGGAGAGGAAGACCTCCCGTATCAGAGAGGCCCTTTTGAGATTTTGATTACTTCTTAAAAACAGTAGCAGTGTTTGAGATCACAACTCTTCCAAAATCTTAGGACTTGAGTGGTTCTGATGAACTTAAGTACTTGTGTTGGCTGTGTAGCACAAGCAAGCAAGAAGAAAGAAAGAAAGAAAGAAAGAAAGAAAGAAAGAAAGAAAGAAAGAAAGAAAGAGAAAGAGAAAAAAAAGCAAGCATCAGAAAGTGCTGTAAACCTAGTCTAGAGCTTTTCAAACATGTAAATGAGTCATCTTATGGAAAAATAGATGTTTATTTTTTACATCGGAGCACAAAGGCTGTGTTCCTCAAAACTTTCAGGCAAGCTGATCCTACTCTATCTATAGGAACAAGCACTGGTTTCACTGACAATAGTGGAATTACAAGTCAGAGTTTCTACTTTACATTCTGGGCTAATCTCCCAGATGTCTCCAAGATATTGCACTGATGTTTGAGTGATGGGTAGTAATCTTCAAGTAGGTAATAAAAATCAATATAGGAAAAATGAAATTGTAACCTGAAGTTAAGAGAGAAATCAAGGGGAAAAGAAGAAATAAGACAGCATTAAGCAGAATAGAAGGCTACCAGGTAACATATGGGCAGTAAGAATAAATATTGATTTTTGGAATTTCAAAACTTTCAGATTGCTTGGGGAAATATGTGACAACTCAAAATATAAAAACTTATCAGGCTTGGGGGTGTAGTCCTGTCATCTCCGTGCTTGAGATGCTAAAGAAAGGATTCTAAATTCAAGGCCATTCTGGGCTGGATAGTGTGACTTTGAGGCAAGCCTGGAATACATAAGACCATCTTAAGTGAAATGAAACAATAACGAATAAAAGAATACTTTAAATGTAATGATTTATTGATTGGTACTAAAACTGGGCCTGGGGCTGTAGCTCAGTGTTAAAGTCTTGACTCATGTGTGTAAGCCCCTGTGATTGAGCTTAAGGCCACGACCTGTTGCGAGAAGTAGAGGGCCCTCATGAAACAAACTCAATGGTTGAGGCTTCCTATGATTTTCATATTGAATGTATTGTGTCTGATAACACTCCACTTCCCTTTATATATAGTTTTTCTTTTCCCTTGCCACATCTGTTTCTCCTTGTCCCTTCCCTAAAGTGGCCTTCTACTTCCAAGTCATCATCTTTGTTTATTTCCCCACGAAGAAGAAAACTACATGGTACTTACCTTTCTGTACCTGGCTCTTCTTACTTAACAAAATGTTGTCTACAGCTGTCAGTTTACAGTAAATGGTAATTTCACTCTCCTTTAAGGATAGATAATATCCGTGTGTGTGTATGGGTGTATCTCACATGTATCATATTTTCTCTGTCAGATCAGCTGTGAAGTACCCACGTTGATCTCTTCTGCATGCTGTGAATAGCTCCTCAATAAACAATGGTGTGATGCTATCTCTTCTATATACCGATTTAATATCCCTCAACTAAATTCTCAGGTTTGGAACATGTATCTGCTCTTAGTTTATGAGGAAATTCCATTGTGTCTTCTGCAGTGTTCATAGGAATTTTCATTCTGTACTGATACTACATAAGGATTCCTTTTTATCCACGTTGTCGCCAGCTTTTTGCTATTCTTTGTTTTCTGATAATAGCCATCCTAATTTGTGTGAGATAGAATTCCAAAAAAAGTTTGATATATATTTTTTCTGATGCTTAAATATGTGAAACACTTATTTTTATACATTTGAACATTTGTATCTCTTCTTTTGAAAAAAATCTCCAAATGTGTTGACAATATATTGATCATTGTTTTGTTGTTAACATTTTTCAGTTCTTTATATAGTGCCTCAATATTGATGTTAGTTCTCTGTCAGAAAAATTGCTGGTGAAGATTTCTCTCTCTCTTTTTATGAAAAATATTCTATTGCAAACAATACATCCCAGCCACTGTTTTTCTTCCTTTCAGTCCTACCAGCTCCACCCTTCACTTCCCCTCTTCCTCAGATTCACTCCCCCTCAGGTTCCCTTCAGAAAGGGGCAGGAGGCCTCCAAGAGACAAAACGCAAAAACAAGGAAACAAAATAAAATAAGAGAACTCAAAAGCACTCATATGGAGGCTGGACAAGGCAACCCAAATAAGAGGAAAAGAGTCCCAAGAGCGGGCAAGGAGGTAGAAACACGCCTACTCCTGCTGTTACGAATTCAAGAAAACCATCAAGCTAACATCCACAACACATACATAGAGGACCTGGTGCAGACAGACCCACGCGGGCCCCTGTGCTTGCCGCTTCAGTGTCTGTGAGCCCACATGAGCCCTGCTTAATTGATTCAGTGGGTTTTGTTTTCCCGGGGTCCTCCATTCACTCTTACTCTTAACAATCTTTGCTATTCATCTTTTGGAGTTTCCCAAGTTCCAAGGGGAGGAACCCAATGGAGACCTTCCATTTAGACTCTCTCCCCCATAATGTGTGGTGGTGGGTTTCTGCACTCAGTCCCATGTGCTATCAGGGGACTCCTCTCTGATCATGACTGGAGAAGACACTGATGCTACCTCTCTGGGCTAGCCAGTTTCCACCTCCTGACGTTCCAGGTAGTGTTGGGCAAGGGTTCCCTCTTCTGAAGTGGTCTTCAAGTTAAAGCAGACATTTGTTGGCCACTCCCGTAAGTTCTGTACCACCAATTGCCCCAGTGAGTTTTATAGGACACATTTTAGGTTGAAGGTTTTGAGGCTGGGGTGGTGTCCAGGTTTCTTTTTTCCATAGCCTGCAGAGTACCTTGTCATTCCAAAGGGACTAGATGGAGGGATAAAAGCTCCATGAAAGGCACCTGTTTGACCTTTCGATGTTTAATGAAAGATTTTTCTTATTCTGTTACTTGATTAGTCTTTCTCCTCATCAGTGGCTTTTCTGAACAAAATAAATCTTTATTTATTTACCTATTGTTTATACTTATGGAAGCTTTGTCTGCATGCACATCTGCTCAGAACATCTGTGCAGTGCCCAAGGAGGCCAGAAGAAGATATAGGATCCCTTGGAATTAAAATCACAGGCAGTCATAATTGGGTTCCCTCTAAAAACAGCCACTGCTGTCATCCACCGAGCAATCTCCCCAGCCCAAATTTAGCATTTTCTCATTATTGAATCATATCTTCTACAAATAGAGATGATTTAAATTCTTCCTTTGTTGGGTACTTATTTATTTATCTTCTAAAATACTGTGGCTAAAACTTCAATTGATAATTTTAATATTATTTCTGAAAATGGACACACATTGCTGTTCCTGATTTTAGAGGAAATGACTGACTTTGATGGTGACTATGGATCTATCATATATATAGCCATTTTTTTTTCCTGAGATACGATTCTTTCTTTGGAATCAAACTGAGAGTTTTTAATCATGAAAGATGTCAAAAATTATCAAGTGTTCTGATTCTTTTGAGATGTTAGAATCATTTTTATCCCCGATTCTTTTTGTCCACCCTATTGTGATTTTTGACTTGCATATTTTGAATACCACTACATCCCTGGTATGAAACTACCTTGATCATAGTATATCATTATTTCTGTGTCATTGAGGTTCAGTTTGGCTAAGATCTTAGATATTTTTTAAATCTATTTTTTACCAAGGATAATTTAGATGTAGTTTTGACCAATTTATTAACACTAAAATATTGGTATTAAAAAAATATTACCTATGTAGACCAGTGTTAACCACAAATAATTCATCCGAGATAGCTACTGAAGTTCCCTCCTGCCCTTTTTTGAAGAGCAGTATTGCATTATATCCAAGGCTAGCCTCAAACTTGCAGTTCCTCTGCCTTATCCCACAAAACACACCCCCTTTCGCACTTCTTATCAGTAGTTTTGAAGAAGATGAAACGCCATAGCCTTTATCTGGAAAAAAAGTTTTTTTCTCTTTCCCTAGTTTCTGATAGTTAGCTTTTCTGGGAGAATATTTTTACGTGTTTCTTCCCCCTGGAGTTGTTTTCACCACTTGGAATAGGCCCTTTCATGTTTGCCTGTACAAGGTTTCTTTTAACAATATACTGGAGGTTGCCCTTCTAAACTTCTTGCTTTCTTTCAGCATGGATGCTTCAATCATATCATGTCTCAGTAACTTTTTTTTTTTTTGGACTGAAAATTTTGGGGTGACTTTTGAGCATTTTCTACTCAAATATCCATATCTTTTTCATGACTTAACTCAGCTTTAAGACATTCTTTATTTGAATGCACTTTCTGTGATTTTGTCTCCTTTCTGAGAATTGAGAAATCTTCATTTAAAAAAATTATTATTAGTTACATTTTATTAACTCTGTATCCCAGCTGTATCCCGCTCCCTCATTCCCTCCCAATCCCACCCTCCCTTCCTCATCTCCTCCCTGCCCCTTTTCAAGTCCACTGATTTGGGAAGGACCTCCTCCCCTTTCATCTGACCCTGTTTTATCAGGTGTCTTCAGGACTGGCTGAAAAGTCTTCCTCTGTGGCTAGCAGGACTGCTCCTCCCTTGGGGGATGGGGAGGTCAAAGAGCCTGCTATTGAGTTCCTGTCAGAAATAGTCCCCATTCCCGTTACTATGGGAACCCAATTGGTTACTGAGCTACCACGGGCTACATCCGAGCAGAGGTTCTAGGTTATATCCATCCATGGTCCTTGGTGTAGTGTCAGTCTCAGAAAAGACCCTTGTGTCCAGATATATTTGGTCCTTGTGGAGTTCCTATCCTTTCCATGTCATAGAAATCTGCATATTATCTGTCTTGGTGACACCTCACTGATGTTAATGATATTCTATTTTTCATTCAGTACATTCTTCAGTTTTAGAATGTATGTTTATTCTTTTCTATTTTCTGTGTGTGCCTCTCTTTGTATATATGCCTAAATCTCTTTCTTTGTCTCTCTCTCTCTTTCTGTCACTCTGTCTTTGTATCTGTCTCTTTCTGTCCCTCTCTCTGACTCTCCCCTTTCCTCCCCCCCTCTTTCCCTTAAACATTTGATTTTTCCATGTTTGTTTTTCCGTATTTTGATAAGATGTTTGTTGGTGTTTTAGAGTTATCTTCCAGATTACATAATTTCCACAAAATAATTACCTGTTAGAAATTTATAAATTTCTATTTTTTTGGAGTAAAGCACTGAAACAAAATTGTGTGTCTTTTACATTGTCGTGTTTTATTGAAATTTCATAATCCTTGATGTCTTGAACTGTGTTCACAGCTGAAGAAATAACACCTCTTCACTCTTTAGGCACTTTACCTTTTCAGTTCATCTAGTCTCAATTTTTCCTTCATCAACAATACCATATATGTCTTTCTTCTGTTTTCTTCTTCTTCTTTTTTTGACCCATAAAATGCTATTCTCAATCATAGATGGTTGTCAACTGTTGCACTATTGGAATAGGGTGGCGAGAAGCTCCTATTATGCCATGGAACTGAGTTCATTCAGATTCTAATCAGCCATTCCTAGAATTTAGATCTCAAATGCTTTCTGAAACATTCATCTTACCCTAAAGCTGCTTTTAAATAGAAGTAACGGGAATAAATTGATATTTACTTTCCTATTAACATCTATAGTAGGGTGCATGTGAGGGTGTGTGTCTGTGCTTGTGTGTGTATGCGTGTGAACACATGTGTTATATGGGGCTTTGTTTATCATTGTAATGGTATAATAATACATACTATTTCCCTGTTATACCAACCACATGATTAGTTTACATATCTGAAATTGTTTTCTTTCAGTTAGCCAAAATTGACTTACTTTCTCCCTGTACAAGACGATGAGTTTTTTAAATATTGTAAAAGCCTACACAACAGCATAGACTTTGTTATTTATGTGTTCATCACAGAGGAAATTCTATGTATGACTCTAAAAAGCTGATTCTCCTCAAAATTTTTTGAGCAAGTCATTTTGATTTAAACCCTTTACCTTTTATGCTTTTCTTTGCCAAGAAATAATCATGGAAAGAATGTGATTGTTTATTTTTTGAAAGAAATGAGCTTCTGTATGTCTATGAATCTCTTTACATGGTTTGCTTAAGCTATCTATCAGCCTTAATAAAGCCCTTGGGTAAACCAATATTAGAGGATTTGAAACTTTTTCTTCTCTCCTACAAACATACAAAAGCAAAACCAGGTTTGTTTTCATAGAATTGTAAGTCAAAGGCGAGGCAGTTTCATTGTTCAATTTGGCAGCTGGAACATCTGGCTTTAGCACATTTCAATATATCTGCTGAAGAAATTAGTCAAACATGCTAGGATCCCTATTTCATCTAGTTACCATAATGTCTTATTCCCATTAAAGGAATGCATTGCTGTGTCTGAAGGAAGGTACAGAGGGACAGATATGCAAAGAGTGTTTGTAATATTGCAGAGGCAGTGGACCTACTTGAATTGAAGCCTTTCCAATTTTTTTTTCAATGCAGTTTATTCAGGAACCTTGAACAATCATCGGACCCTGTGGAAAGCCAGCCCACAGCTTAAGTAGCCTCTGGGTAGCCAACCCCAGCGTGCCACGTGGGCAATGCAGATAGGTCCACATACATGGAAGCAAGCCAGATCCTCAGCCTTAGCCAAATGTGGAGTTGTTTGTGACAGAGAGCACTCACCATCGGGAAGGTGGAAGGCGGTGGTTACTCGCATGCCTCGCTGGGTGCCTGTGCCCGTTGATGCCCCTCACGCTATGACTCTCTTCAGACAGAAAAGGGATCTTGGAACTACAGCCGCCACTGTTACTGCCATCTCATTGACGGCTGTTGGAGCTACCACCGTGGCATTAGCTATGAGTCATACTGTGCAGACTGCTCAGACCTTGAAGCCTTTCCAATTTTTACTTACGTTCTTCACTTGAAAATAAGTACAACTTTAATAATATCCAACAACAAGAGCTTTATTATTTTTATTTAGAGCAGAGCATTATTTGTTTCCATGATGTAAAACAAACCACAAAAGCGATTTTAATGAGAACATTACAGAGCTCTGCCCTAATAGAAGTTTTAGTAGCCAGAGTCAATAACGTATTATGATCATCTCTGCCATTCAGAGCCATATTATCACTGAGTCAGTAATAGTGGTGATGAACAATCAAGCTTTCTGCTTAGCTTCTCCGTATTGCCTGAATCTCATTTCAGGAATGTCTTCAGTTTATAGATTAGAAAAGTACAATTCTACATTCACTCCTTCATCCATTCATTCTCTGAATGCTCAATGTAGTGTTTAATGTTTTCAGAAGTCTGCAGAAGCCTCTACTTATTTTGTCTTTGTTCATTTTTACAATGTTTTCATACAAGAACAGTTTTCAAAAAACTAGATCATTCCTTTCATTAGCTATGGAATCTACATTTTTCAGCTAAATTTTGTGTTAGTTTTGCAATCTGTATTTCAACATCCAAGCCTACAAGGGAAGATTTAATGGTTAAATAATATTCATTAGTCTCGGGATATTGTTAAATATTCTTCGGTGAGCACTTCAGTTTCTTCCACTGTTGTCTCTCTTCAATAGGATGCAGATGTTGATACTTCTGAAGATGTATCTTCACCTTCTTCTGGAAACATCTTCTAAAAGGACACTAGTAAGAAAAAAATATATAAATATGTATATATATATATTCTCAGTTTTGTATTATTTTACATACTTCACAATTCATTTTGTAATAGTATATTTTATTTATTCTTTAAAATTTCATAAATATATACAACACATCTTGTTCCGGTAATCTCCTTATATCCTCTGCAAAACATCTCCATCCCAACGTCATGTTCTCTGTCTTAATGTTTGTTATCTTTATGATTATTATTTTGGACCCACTGACACAAATTGGTGCTGTCCCTATGGACATGAATGTAGGACCATCAGTTGTGCTCTGGCCAACATACCGGTAGCCACTACTTCAAGGAAGAGTGATTCTCCCTCCCCTGACACCATAAGAAATGGCTTTCATTTTGACAACCATAGTTAAGAGTCCCAATTCCCCCTATCTTCCTTTGGCTATTATCAATTATTCAAATGCATGTGATCGTCACCTGAAAAGTAACAAATAGGAAATTATTGTTTTATTAGCATTTTCCTAGTGACTTATAAAATTGTGGCCAACCATAGTCTCCTGATATTTACGTCTTATCCTACATGTTTTCTTCTATAAATAGCTTATACTTATTTTTTTGTTCATTTGACAATATTCTCATTAAAAAAAATTAAAATGAGTATCTCTACATAGCCCATTTTTATAAAGAAATATTCATCGTATAAGAACAGCATGAAATGTAACATATTTTACTGATTTTGTTGCTCACAAATACATGCAAAACCTTCATCTTTCTGTTTTGAAAACCATGTTTTTTCAATGTATTTCAAGTAATTTTTGCAGAAATGTATCTGTGGTATAATTTTCTCCCTCTTTTATGTGTTGATATGTCAATTTGCTCTCCCATTTGACTAGCAGCATTGCAAATTATGAAACAATGTTTGAAACATTTTCTTCTCACTTCAGCAAATATTTTTACATTATTTTGAAGAATTTGAATTTATCTGCTCTGGATTCTTTTGCTTATTACCAAAGGAATTATTGCTTAGTTTTTTCCCTCTTTTTCAGGGTATATTTTCTGGTGCCATTATTGTTGGCAAGTTGAATATCCTCATCATGCATAGGTGCCCTTTCATCGTCGCTTTAAATTAATTCAACTGTATGATCATTTTGCTGGCTACTTTTATGTCAACTTGACTTCGGCTAGAGTCACAGGGAATACGAAACTCCAGGTGAAAAAAATTATTCCAACAGATTCACCCTTAGGTTAGCCTGTGGTTCATTCTCTCTACTGAAGGTTGATCTGGAAGGGCCCAGCTCACTGTGGAAGCTGCCTGGGATATGGTGGTCCGGACTACTCTTATAAAGCAGGCCGAGAAACCCAGGAGCAGAAAGCGAAGAAGCAGCACTAACCCATGGAAGTGCTGATCTTCTGTTCCTATCTCCAGGTTTCTGCTCTGAGTTCTTCCCATGACCTCACTGGAATACATGTTACAAGCCCAAGTAATTGCTTTCCTCCCCAGGTTGTTTTATCGGCCTGTAGTACACAAGATTGCAGTTTTATACAGTGTGCCATCCATGAGCGTTCTGAAATCTCATCAGTGTCTTTTTAAGCATTTGATCATGTCTTGCCCCTCTTCTTGGCCCCTGATTCATAAAATCTATCAGTTATGGGATGATACACACAGTGTTGCTATGGAACTTACTCCACCCATAATATTGTTTAGGCTCATGGTAATTAATTCTTTGTTTTGTCGCAGTATTTATCTGAGCAGTTTGGGCTTGCAGACACATTTTTTTACATTATCAAATCCTGCATTTTTTTTCTATTGTCAGAATTGTACTTGTTTTGAAATCTATTTTTTTTTTTAAATTTAAGTCATCTAATTTTTTTTTGGTATTAATTGTATGGATTTTCCAGTGTTTTCTGTTTGTTTGCTGTGTTCAGTCCATTAAGTTTAAATATATTAATTCTTTTGTTTATAAAATCTATGCCCACTTGTTCCTGCCCGTTGTTCCCAAATGGTTTATAATTACACTGTTCTATCTTCTTTAAATATATATATATATATGTATATATTTGTTTTGACTTGTAGAAGCCTCCTACTTTTCTTGATTTTAAAGGGAATGTTAAATATTGCAGCTATAGCTTCTCCTCTTGATTGGAAAAGTTCCAGCACAATTTGAGCATCATTACCTAGTCCTCATTAGCCAGTCTCCTCAGATCAGTGACAAACAATGCTGTTCAACAGGGGTGAGAGAAGGAGACAAAGAAGCCTAATGAAGAGATAGTCTACAGACTCAGGGAGAAATAATTGCTAGCTATACATTTCAGGGTGTATTATTATTGGTGATATACAAAATTGCACTAAAAAATTTCAAGAAACAAAAATGTTCAAAAACCAGACCAATAAATGGGCTAGTGAAGTGAGGTGATACTTTGTTAAAATATAAAATATAAATGACCAATAAGCACAAGAAAACAATCCAAATATCACTAGCCATCAGAGAAATATAAATTAACACTACATTGAGATTGCCTTTCAGTCCAATAAAAACAGTGATTTAGAAAGTGAGTAATGAGTGTTGTTAGGGATCAAGACAATGGGAACCCTTAAGCACTACTGGTGGAAATATGAATTAACCCAGTCACTTGCAAATGATTATAAATCGTCTTCAAAAAACTAAAAGTAGAGCAGCCATGTGATAAAACAATGCCACGCACAACAGATTTAAATGTAAAGATAGTACAAATCGTTATTTACTACTTTCCATTTCTTTTTTTATTAATTACAGCTTATTCACTTTGTATCTCAGTTGTAGCTCCCTCCCTCATTCCCTCCCAATCCCACACTCCCTCCCTCCTCTCTTTCCATGGCCTTCTCCAAGTCCGCTGATAGGGGAGGTCCTCCTCCCCTTCCATCTGACCCTAGCCTATCATGTCTCATCAGGACTGGCTACATTGTCTTCCTTTGTGGCCTGGTAAGGTAATATCTCATATGTAACCAACCTAAATATCTACCAACTGAAGAATGTATAAAGAAAATGTAGTTTAGATACACTATATATTTTTTTCAGCCATAAGCAAGAATGAAGTCATATCTTTTTCATGGCAATGACTATAACTGGAGAGAATCATATTAAGCAAACTAAGCTGATCTAAGAAAAATTAAATGACAAGTTTTCTTTCATTTGTGGGTCCTAGATTTTATACAGATATTAAAAAAATCCTGTGTATACAGCTGCCATGAAACTATAAACAAAGCTTTTGAATAAAACAAAGAAAAGTAATGCGAGGAATAAAGGCTAGAATAGAGAACAAAGAAGGATATGGGAAGATTACTCACATATTATATTCTGGTATTAGAATTATACTTTGTATCTTGTACTCTCTTTGTAGAGCAGGATGGCCTTGTACTCACAGATCTGCCTGTCCCTGCTTCCATGAGTGCTGGGATTACAGACATGTGCCACCACACTCTGTAATTACATCAGTCTTAATGTAATAATTGATAAATGAATTCAATGACTATCATCCTTAAGCTCCTATGACCCACTCACCTACCCATTCATTCTAATCTATGTTATTCTTTGGCTATTTTCCTCCATCTGATCTAGTTTGATTTTCTTTCTCAAGGACTTCTTAGCTTTTCTCATCCATTGCGGCCATCATTCCTACTTGTTCCGGGGATGAAGGTGTTTAGATATAAACGCTAACTTTGTATTGATTTCCAGTCATGAACATTTTATTGAGTAGAGCTACATGCAGAAATGTATATAAATCATAAGGAAACATTACAGGAAACATTCATCAAGTGAAAATACATGTGTCAATAATGCCTGGGCTAAGAGAAGAGAGAAGAAAGAGCCTTGCTATGAGGAAGATGTCTCTCTCTATATATAAGTCCTTTCTTATCTTTCTCATTGATTATCTTCCCTCCAAAATATCATATCTGAATTAACATAGCAGGTTAGTTTTTCTATTATTTGAGTCTTGCAAAAATGGAACTGCTTAATACATTTTTTTTACATTTGATCATTATGTAATTTGAAATTTATTGATAGTGCTCACTGTTCAATAATTACTTTTACAAGTTGCATATTTGAAAATATGTAAGCACTTTTCATTATTAAAGTACTTTTTATATATTCCATTGTTAGCAACTTTTTGAATTATATATGTCTTGGTTTAATACAAACCTGATTATCTACTATGTGTTTTAATAATAATATGCATTCATGTCTTGGGTACATACTTGAAAATAAGCTTCTGTCTGTGTGAAAATATATATCCAGCTTTCCTTTACTAAATGCTAGAAAATAGTGTTCTAAAGTATTTGTAACAAATGCCCACTCTCCATCAGGATGAGTCACATATAATCTATATACAAGCTACTGCTTAAATATTTAGCTTTTATTTTTATTTTATCCAGATTTGCAAGTAGGTAGTGGAACTGATTTGTTTTCATCTTTTTATATTTAATGCAATTTTCCTTAACTGTTTTGGCATCACAATAATAATCAGCCCTCAACTATTACTGAAAGTGATAATTCTAGATAATTCTATCATTGCATTTTAAATTTGTTTTTCCTGGATAATGAGTGTATTAGAACCAAATATATATATACATATATATTTGTTTTGTTTTTATATTTTGGGTAGTATTCCTTGGAAATCAGCAGATATGGGGTTTTTTACTTTCTTTATAACTAAGTACCACGTTTCTTTAATATCACTGCAGAATTTTTTTGTATATTCTGACACTTTTTACTTATATATGTAGCCTTCTACCCATTCAGTGGTCTCTTTTTTAATTCTTCTAATAGGAATATTTATAAGAAACCTTAAATTTAATATACTACTATTTTTGGGTGTTTTTATTGGTAGTTGCTTTCTGTACTTCAGATAATTATATTATGTGAGTATACGTATCTAGCCTCTTGCTCTTAGCTGTATGGTCTATCCAGAGTTAAATTTTGTTTGTGGAGGAAGACAGGTTTCAAGAGTCACTTCTTTCACACTGGGCTATCTGAGTGACCAAAGAAATTTCTGAAGAGAGGTCTGTGATGGTTTGAATGAAAATGACCTCCATGGGTTAAAAAAAGTGTCAGTATTGGGAGGTGTGTCAGTATTTTTGAAGTAGGTGTGGCCTTGTCAAAGGAAGAGTATCACTGGCAGGGTCAGGAGGGAGGCTTTGGGGTTTTAGAAGCCCAAGCTGAGCCCAAGCACCACTCTCTCTTCCTGCTGCCTGCCAAATACAGATATAAAACTCTCAGCTACTTCTCCAGCATCGTGTCTGCCTGCACACCATCATGATTCCAGCCAGGAAGACAATGGACAAAACTTCTGAAGTGTAAGCCAGCGCCAATTAAGTAATATCTTTTATAAGAGTTGCCATGGTTGAGATTGGCAAACAGGATAGACACCAGAAGTGGTGGAAGAGAGGGAACAGTATGGGCGCCTACTAAAGAGGGTCCTCTCAAAGTCTCCACCCAACAGGGCATCTAAACAGATGCTGAGACTCACAGCCAAACTTTGAGAAGACTGCATTCTTATGGAAAAAGGAGAGAGATAGAAGGACATGGAGGGGACAAGAGCCCCACAAGGAGACCATAAAAGCTAAAAATCTGAGTCCAGGGTGTCCTGCAGAGACTAATGAATCAACCAAGGACCATGCATGGAAAGCACCTAGAGCCCCTGCTCAGATGTAGCTGATTGGACTGGCAGCTCAGTCTGCATGTGATTTCCCAAATAAGGGGAGCAGGGCTGCCTCTGTCATAAACTCAATTATCTGCTCTTTGATCACTTGGCCCTGGTAATGCAGCCATGCCAGGCCACAGAAAAAGAGGATCCAGGCAGTCCTGATGGGACTTGATAAGCTGTGGGCATATGTCAAAGGAGAACTCCCTCTTTCAGTGGATTAGGAGAATGATATAGGGGGAAGAGGAACTGGGAGGAGTTGAGGGAGGGGCCTACAATCAGGCTATACAATGAATAAATTGTAAAAAAAAATAATACAGAATACAAAAAAAAAAAAAAAACCCAAGAAACTTGCATTCCATTGTCAATAAGTGGATGAAAAAGTCTATGTAAAATACATTTTGCTTAACACATTTGATGTGAAAAATAGTTCATTTTATTAAACTCAAGAGGCTGTATGAAATAAACCATATTTAATAATTTACTAGCTCACAGCATCAGTCATTTAAAGAGAAAAAGAGGAGTTGCAAAAGAATACTATTCACCAAGCCTGTTCTAAGAGTTGTCACAAAAATTATATGCTGCTGCAATGGCTGTAAGCTGCATAGACTCTGAAACTGGAGTTCAAAATAAAAGCTTTCTTTGATAAAGAAAAATAATAATTAAATATGATTATAGCTATTTTGTTTAACAATGAAGAGTACTTCATATAAAGTATGTTTGACAATTATACATTTATTTTTCTAGACTTGAATTTGTACAGCTGTTTTCTAACTTCTATGGCACAGTAAAAATAATTATATAAGGAGATTTCATTTGTTTATATAAAATACAGGATATAATATATTAAATAAGTTTTATAGTAAGTAAATATGTATTAACCTATGCATGCCTTGAATAATTATAGTCACGTTCATATAATTTATATGCCAATATATAATACATATTAAGTTTGCTTTCTTTTTTTACAATTGTTAACTGAGTTTCAAGTTCTTCTTCCTTCTTGTCTGAATCAATGATGCCCTCCTGATGTGTAGAACTCTCTTTCTCCAACTTTCTGCCTCCTTTCCTGTGTTTAGTGGTACTTCTTCCCATGGTACTCTGACATGAGATGCTTCTGCCTCCTCAGGTCACAATCCTTATGAATCTCTGTAAATAATCCCTGTTTTTGAATGTTCCTGTTACCTTAATTCTCTACCACTCACCTAAATATTCTCAGCTTTCAGATATTATCACATAAGGTAATGGCTGTGAGTTGTTTCTGGCCTAAGGCTTGCTAGTTGAAGTCTTCCACAATCATCTTTGGCTATCCACAGTGATCATGGCAACTCCTTGAAGAAAGAAAGAGGTTTTTTTGTTGTTGTTGTTGTTGTTTTTGTTTTTGTTTTTTGTTCTTTTTTAAGAGGCTCCAGTAAATCAGAACCCTGAAGAACTTCCAGTTACAAGAATGGCTGACTCTGCTCTCATATATATTGGTTTATACCAGAGGCATATAGTAGATTTTCACATTTTAAACATAAGAGAAGTTTTGCCTTAGAAATTAGCTCGAAGTCAACTAAACATGCTCTGTCAAACACCTGAGCTCCCATTGATAAAGTCTGTCTATACACAAAGACAATCTTTATATCTTCCTCTAAAGTCACCTCCAAAATAAAAAGAAATTGACTTTTGTTAGAATATTATTATAATTATTTCTTCTATATCTGGTAGCTATTTTGTTACTGAATAAACACATTTAAAATTAGACAAGTACAACAAACCATGTAGCGGAACCAAGTTTTTTAAACCTGTTTATATTCAACCTTAGTGTAATCTTTCTTTATCTCTTTCTTTCTTTCCTTCTTTCTTTCTTTCCTCCTTCCTTCCTTCCTTCCTTCCTTCCTTCCTTCCTTCCTTCCTTTCTTTCTTTCTTTCTTTCTTTCTTTCTTTCTTTCTTTTGCTTTCTTTATTTTTCTTTCTTAATTTTTACTTTTTATACTTTTAGGGATATTTAAAATAATTTGTTCTTTGATAATTTCAAATATGTGCATATATAACAAAATATGTTCATATCTACTACCCATTTCCCCTTTCCATATGTTTTCAATATGTTTTCTGCAAACTTTATGCCCTCTTTTTATTTTAATTTTTATTTATTTATTCACAATTAATTTATTTTATTATATATCCCAATTAATATATAATTAATTTATTCTATATTTATTATACATCTCCCTCGGCTCCCTCAGTCTCACCCTCTCTCCCTCTTCCCCTCATCCTCTCAACCTCTTTCTCTAATCCACTAAAAGGTAGAGTTCTCCACTATTGCCATCTTCCCACAGCTTGATAAGTCTCATCAGGACTGCTTGGATTCTCTTCCTCCATGGCCTGGCAAGGCTGCATCATCAGAGGCCAATGATCAGAGAGCAGTCAACTGAGTTCATGATAGCGGCGGCCCCTGCTCTCCTCACTCAGAGATCCACATGGAGGTTGAGCTGCCAATCGGCCAAATCTGAGCAGAGGATCTAGGTCCTCTCCATGCATGGTCTGATGTTGGTGCATCAGTCTCTGCAGGACCCCCTGGGCTCAGATCTTTTAGTTTTGTTTTTCTCCTTATGGGGCTTCTGTCCTCTCCATGTCCCTCTAATCCCACCACTCTCATCTTGCATAAGACTCCCTGCCCTCTGCCCAGAGTTTGACCCTCTGTCTCAGCATCTGCTTTGATCCCCTTTTAGGTGGATCATTTCAGAGGATCCTCTCCCATCCTGTTTCCTCTCTTCCAATGCTTCTGTTGTCTATCCTGTTTGCCATTCTGAATGAGATTTACACATCCTTCCTAGGGTCCTCCTTAGTGTTTAGTTTCTTCAGGTCTTTAGATGGCTATTCTATATTATATGGCTAAAATTCGCTTATAAGAGAGTGTATACCATATCTGTCTTTCTGTTTCTGGGTTACCTTACCCAAGACTATCTTTTCTAGTTCCATCCATTTGCCTGCAAATTTCATGATTTCCTTGTTTTCAATAGCTGAGTAGAATTCCATTGTGTATATGTACCACAATTTCTGTATTTATTCCTGCATTGAGGGACATCTAGGTTGTTTTCAGATTCTGGCTATTACAAATAAAGCTATTATGAATATAGTTGAGCAATGAAAACAAGAGTTGGTTCTTTGAGAAAATCAACAAGATAGACAAACTCTTAGCCAAACTAACTTAAAGGCAGCAAGACACTCTCCAAATGAAAAAAAAAATCAGAAATGAAAAGGAGGACATAACAGACACTGAGGAAATCCAAACAATCATTAGGTCTTACTTCAAAAGCCAATACATGACAAAATTTGAAAATCTAAATGAAATGGACAATTTTTTTGATAGATTCCACTTACCAAGGCTGAACGAAGACCAACTAAATAAATTAAATAGTCCTATATTCCCTAAGGAAATAGATGCAGTCATCAAAGTCTCCCATCCAAAAGAAGCCCAGGGCCCGATAGTTTCAGTGCAAAATTCTACCAGACCTTCAAAAAAGAGGTAACACCAATACTCTTAAAACTACTGCACAAAATAGAAACAGAAGGAACATTGCCAAATTCATTTTTTAAAGCCACAGTCACCTTGATATCTAAACCTCAAAAAGACCCAACAAAGAAAGAGAATTTCGGGCCAATCTCCCTTATGGACATCGATGTAAAGATATTCAACAAAATAATCACAAACCAAATCCAAGAACCCATCAAAGATACCATCTATTATGACCAAATAGGCTTCATCCCAGATATCAGGTTGGTTCGATATATGGAAATCCATCAATGTAATCCACCATATAAACAAACTGAAAGAAAAAAAAAAAACACATATGATCATCTCCTTAGATGTGAAAAAAACATTTGATAAAATCCAACACTCATTTATGTTTAAAGTTGGAGAGAACAAGAATACAGACACCTAAACATACTAAGGGCAATATGCAGCAAGCTTATAGCCAACATCAAACTAAATGGAGAGAAACTTTTTTTTAATAACCCATTTAGTTCAATTAGTGATGTTCAGATGCTCAAGGGTTTAGGGACATCCACTGGAGTAAGAAATACTTACTAGTGGCCACATTCACTCTAAAGAAAGAAGAGTATCCTTTCTCCCCAGCTATCAATAAAGTGACAGCAACATATCATTTAAAGGTAGGACCTATGTGCCCCTGCCTCAACCATGCTAGACTTTTAGGTGACTTTATACTTTGCAAGTAACCACAACTGCTGTGAGTTAATTTTAACATACCTTTTAAGAAAGGGGGGGGGTATATTCAAACATAGTTACCTTGCATGGGTGAAAAATTCAACACAGAAGACATGGGCTATTAAATAAAAATTGCAATGTCTGGCTTGAGATATCACCCTCTGAATTACTGGTCAGGGAGACCTCAGTGGTCTTTATTTTTCTGCAACAGCTTTGACTTGTTATTGTGCACACAACAAGAAATATTTGATGCACATCTCTGTTGCATAAGGATTAACACCTTTTTATTGAAATTATGAGAATGGTTGTTTATTACTCTTTTGTATTAAACAAACAGTTGAGTTTCAATTTTAAATGTATTTGTTCTTGTAATGAAATAAATCATACTTCATATCTTATCATACAAACTAGTCTCTATTTTTGTATACTGGCAAAGCCAGTAAATTGTTTAATTTCCTAATTTTAGTTTGTTATATGTTATCGATGAGAAGATCCTTCATGTCCTGCATGTCTTACTTCTTTATTCCACAAGCCATGAAAACTCTAAGAATGAATGTTGGCATCTATTTTTGGTAGATCTGCATATTAGCACCTTTTCTGCCATTTAATATATATGCAGCCGTGTAATAATGAAGTATGTGCAAAAACCACTTTTACTGTAGGTAGTCAATGTGTTTTATTATCTGCCCACCTTCAATCAAATATCATGAGGTCAGCAAATTCTCAGCAAGCATATAGTCTTACTATATTTGACCTTGCCAGGCACTGAGAGAAATTTTCCTAGAAGTCAACCATCTTGTAAAACCCAAATATGGCAGACATATGTCTTTATGTTAGTCTGAGAAATATTTCTTGTTTACTGATGTTAATGAGGTTCAGTAGAAATCATGATCAACTAGTATTTCATGTGAAGGCAAAATTTTGGAATGTTGTAAAACTCAAAGGAGCTCATTCTGTGTGTGGACCTCCCTACATTTTTCTAACTATGAAATTATACACCTGACATCACTATTGTACACTTTATTTCATCTCAGTCATTTCTAAGTTTAATATCATCCTCTTCATCTTTGTTAGAGAACAAGAAGTGTTTTAACCAAAATATGACAAATCTGTAAGGATTTACTCAGATGGAAAATCAGCATGAGTCACTTGTTCCTGATCACCACATACTCTATTGACACTTTCCTCTTTACACAGTGGCCAGAAAATAAATAGAAACAAGAAATCAAATAAAAACATTCTATTGAAGGTACCTGGTTATGTAATGTTTTCTTCCTTAAAAAAAAATAGTAGATTTCAGTATGAAGATGACCAATACAAAATTATGAAGTTTTCTGTTGCCCTTTCTTTATACAAATATAATTTAATATTCTTCCTATATTCTCATAGCCTCCAAAAATATAAATTCTGTCTAACAAAATCTGTTTTAGATTAGACACTATTCTTACTTCTGGGCCAACTTTTCTCCAACTTTTTAGGACAAGCGTTCAGATATAAAGCCTGGGTGTGCTTCGCTAGCTCATGGAGATTTACTGACTTTTACAACTTGGCCTGTAGCCACTAGGCTTATGCTTCTGTGGCCTGGGGTGCCTTGCAGGCTGTTTTAATGTAATTTATTCTAATTGGAGACAAGACAGAAGCCTGCAAAGAAAAAGGAAATTAGGTTCCCACTTGGATCATCTTTCTCTACAAGGCTTCAGAACGGACAGTGTTCTGTTTCAGCTAAGGACCAGATCCTAACAAGTAATGGCTCCCAATAAGCCACTACTCATTTTAGAGGCTGAGAATGACAGTGGTTTCCAGTTGTTGTCTGTGTATTAATGCTTTTCCCACTTTGACTACTGTTCCTCCATGGAACTCACTTCATTCTTTGCATTGGGATAATACTGAGTTTCCAGCTCGTGTCCTAAGTAGAACAGAACACACTGATAAATAGTCTAACTACAGGCATCTGTGTTAGGTCTTTAGGCATACTTCATGTAATTTCATTGCTTATTAACATTCTGAAAAATGCAGCCATATATCTATAACAGCGGTAATACACAAGAGCACACAGCAAGGAACCACAAAAGCTTAGGTTTAATATATTTTTCTTTTAGATATATTAATATTATCCAATGAGGTTATCAAGTAAAGCCAAGAGAAATAGAAAGGAGGTTGGTTAAGAGCAAATACCCAAACTTCTTGCAGTCACATAGCTCAACAAAAATACTCTGGCATTTCTGGTATTGTATCCCTTACCCAAAGGCCAGTTTTTAAATAAATCTAGCATTTCATTTGAGTCCCCCCCCAATTGGAAAAGTTTTCTCTTGTATGTTTTCATATTTCAGAAGCTTTTCATGTTATTATCTTTCTACTCTTTTTACATCTTTGTTTTCACAAACTGCTTCTTTTGTTTTGTGACTTGTACCCACTTGTCTAGTTACAATGTCTCTAGCGCTCATATGGTTCTGTTTTGGCACATGGTGTCAAAAAGCTAATTTAACCTGAGCAAGTGTGAAGGAGATCATTTGGACTGGAGATCAGTCACTTATGACTGATGGTGATATGTCAAGAAGAATATTCAGGTGACGTGCTCTGACCTTTTCTTGATTATCCACGACAACTTCTGTAATAATTTGACTAAGATGTGTCAGAAGACACTGCAGATATATTCTGTGTAATCCCCTATACAGTGCCCCTATCCTGTATTGAACAGATATTCTCCATTTTAGTTAACTGCCCATAAAGGTCATGGAGACATTCGATCAGATTGCCCATAACCACTGTAATAGAGTAACTTTGCAGACATTTGGCTCTTCTCTCTAAATCCACCTAACATGTAATAGAACAGTCACTACACAGAATATATTTACAAAGGTAAGTTGACTTAAGAACATATCTTTCTAATTTGTATTCATTATGTATGGGGGGGGTTGTTGCATGATCATGTATGTGCAGATGAAAGGTCATGGGTATGCACACTGATGTGTAGGCCAGAGTTCTAATATCTAGTGTTGCTCTTCAGAAGTTACCAAGATTGTCTCTGGAAGCAAAGTCTCTCAGTGCAGCTGAAACTCACCTCATCAGCTAAGCTGGCTGGCTAGAATGGCCAGAGCACATCCTTCCCTGCCTATCCAGAGGCAAGTGTGTGCCCCTACGCCCGACTTTCTAAAATAGCTCTAGGTCTTCACATATGCATGGTAAGCACTTTAGTCGCTTAGCTCTGTCTCTTTATAGCCCTGGAATATACTATTTTATATGACTACTCAGATCCTAAAAGTTACAAGCTAAAGGAACTCTTACAGAAAGAGTATTTTAAACAAGCCAGGCTTCAGATTAAAAAGCAAAAGACCAACGGCCCATGTTTTCACACATTATTTTTGTAGACAGAATCACCAAGACTGCAGTATATTCTTCTGTAAAAGTAATGTGGAAATTTGATTCATTAAGTATTCAGTGAATGTATAATCAGCCACACTCAGTGCAAATTATAAGAATAAAAGGAAAAAAAAGACAAATTAAAGGCATGCTTGCAGTGTGAAATGTACAATAAATCATAAACATTTATAAAAAGTGTGCTTGGATCAGTAGTATGGAAAAGCTTTATGTGTTGTAAGTCTGTGCAGTGGAGAGAAGAAAAATTGTCTTCAATTAGCAAATCTACGTACACTTGCTGTAATGACATTTAACAGTTTCTGTGTCTTGGGGTGGAGAGGTGGCTCAGAATAAGAATATTGGCTGTTCTTCCAAAGGTCCTCAGTTCAATTCCCAGCAACCACATGGTGGCTCACAGCCATGTATAATGAGATCTGGTGCCCTCTTCTGGTTTGCAATCACCTGTGCAGGAAGAATGCTGTGTAAGAAAAAGAAAAAGAAAACTGTGTTTCCTATCTTTTTTATACAAAATTTTTACAAATAGTATGTTTTTAAAGCAAGTTCACTCTTTCTTGTGCTGGAGGCAGTAACACCTAAAACGAGTTGGCTAACTCGAGGAGATACTGAGTTTCCTTGCTATTTTCACCTTCCAGAGATCATCTTTACTTGTGGATGCATCCTCCACTTGCCAAAGGCAATAAAGTTGAATCTTCCAAACTCTCTCTTCCACTGGCTCATAACCTTCAGTGATCTTCTTGCCTGCCTCCAACAAGAACCTCTGTAGTAACATTGAGAAAGCAAGTATCATCTCAGATATTTTCTCCATTGCAGTCTGTCAAATCATGTTTATTTTTACCACATACATTCATGAGTTAAGATAAACTGGCTCAACTTGAGACCCATTCCATGGAAGAGAGCCAACACCTGATACTATTAACGAAAGTCTGCTATACACGCGGACAGAGCCTGTCATAACTGCCTTCTGAGAGGCTTCATCCAGCAGTTGATGGAAACAGATGCAGGGACCCACAGTGAAACAATAGGTAAGGTCAGATATTTTTGTGGAAGAGTAGTAAGAAGGATTAAGGAAGACGGAGGGGTCAAGGACACCACAAGAAGACCTTCAGAATCCACTAAGCTGGGCACATGGAGCCTCAACAATTAAAGAACATGCACAGACTAGACTTAGACCCCCTACACATATATAGCAGATGTGCAGCTTGGTGATCATGTGGGTTTCCTAATAATGGGAATATGGACTCTGTCTTGCCTGCCTTTGGATCCCTTTCCCTAGCCTGGCTGCATTGTCTGGCCTCAGTGAGAGGGGATGTTCTTAGTCCTGCTGTGAATTGATGTGCCAGGATGGGTCAGTGCCCCTTGGTGGCCTCCCCTTCTCTAAGAAGGAGAGGGTGCAAGGGTGTGTGGGTGGGTAGAACTGCTAGAAGAGGAGGGAGAGGGCTGCGATAAGGCTGTAAAGTGATTTTTTTTAAAAAAAGGATATGTTGGACTTATGCAATGGAGATAAATGATGTAATTCAAGAAGTCAGCCCACAAGACAGGCCTCAAGTGAGAGGTTTGGTAGAGGAAGGGAAGACAGAAGCAGCTTCTGGGGGAAGTGGCAAGAAAGAAGAGAGTGAGGGAAAGAGGAGCAGTTCTTTTTATAAGGTGACTTTGCAGATGCGCAAGAGGTAGATGCGTGCTTTGCGGTTGTCACAACTCAGCGCGTCTCAGCGCGTAATCGGACACAACCATGTGGCTCCTGGCGGCAGGAAAAGGTGTCCACGCTTGTGATGAAGCCTTTTGCTATTGCCAGGTTTCTGGGGCTGATGGTGGAGCTGCCTGTTTACTGATAGGACACCTTTGTGGGCACTTGATTGTCTTTGATCTATCACAAATGGTGGCTCTGTAAAAATAAAGGGATTAGCCTACATATCTATGGGGAAGAGTTTTCCAATCAGAGAAAATCTGATATAGACTCAAGGGTAGGAGTACACTCAGGGATTTGAGGCACAGACACTAGGGGTTGTTTTGTGATGCTATTCCTGGGGAGACATGAGCAAATATCTATTCACTCCACATATGCAACCAACCACAGGCCAGAATGATGGTATCAGCAGACACAGCGAACCAGCAATTTGTTCCTAGCTATTTACAGTAATATGGATGAGGGGTCGCATACAGGAGAATGGATCAGCCAAAGACACTGACCTTATCAACAAAGCCCAGCTCTGGATGAGTGAGAAATCATGAAAACTGGAACCCCTTAGCTCTGTGCTTGACTTGCAGGTATCATGACAGGTGAGGTAGTCTCTTCCCCGACAGTAGTCCAGTCAGAGAATATATAACCTTATATATTCTTATGTAACCTTAAATATGCTTATATTACCTTTAGGAAGGAGGAGCCTTGTGAATCTGGAAAATTGAAGGGATTTCTTTAGACTAATAAGATGCTTACTTCTTGAATCTCAAGGAGCCTCCTTCCACCCAGGCTGAAATGTGTCAAGTTGAAGACAATTGCAGTACAACATTGGCCCATAAATATGGAGTAAGATATAGAGAGGACATGGTAGCATACACGGTTAGAACACTACTTCAGTGAAAGGTATGGCTGATGAGGTTGGTAAATACGTAGGTACTTGCGAAGATTTTCATCGACCTATATGAAGGGATTTCGAGAGAGAAAGGGTGTTTTCAGGTGATGGTAATGATGCCTTCGCTGCTTCATGTAGAACACTGTTCAAGGATCCAGAGGGAAGCAGAAAAGTAATGTAATACTCAAGAAGACAATGAGCGCAGTGTCATTGAAACCATCTCAGCAATGACATCAAGGACAGCCCACATTCTAAAAACATTCATCAGGTAATCAGAACTGTTGAAATAGAAATATAATATATAATTAAAGTGAGGGACAGTGGTACATGTTTGTCATCTAAGTAGTTGGGTGGACAAGGCAAGAGCATCATGAGTGTATGACCAGCTTGGACTGCATGAGGCCAGCCTTTGCAACATAGCAGGGCTTTATCGATCATTCATAGTAGATAGATAAATAGTTAGATAGATGATAGATAGATAGATAGATAGATAGATAGATAGATAGATAGATAGATAATTAAAGAAAATAAAGTATAATAACTTAGCCCATTAATTTGTAATATCAATCCTAAAATTCCTAAAAGGGACCCCTAAAATGGATGGAATAATCTTACACATTATAAGAATCATTAGAATTAATACTCTATTCATCACTATGATTCAATTTTACTGAATTTCAACACCTGACAGAATAGTTCTTAGAACTAAATTTTGTTTTCTCTCAATGACATGCACTTGTCAAAATTCAGTGTTAGTCATTCTTAAATTAAGGCAGCTGTATCATTAATGAAATACGAGTGAAAAGGAGATTGAGAGGACGTATAAAATTAAATAACAATTCAATAATAAGGACAAGTTAACTACCCAAGGGGAGCTTTTGAACCAAAGAACTGGAAAGTGTTAGAGCATATGTTTTAAAGCCTCAGGAAGCTAATTTAGTTCTTTCACAATTGTTTTCAGCTTTCTTCTCTTGTAATAAGAAAGAACAAGCAGAAACTGAACAGGACACACGCAGGGCATAACTAAATGTAAAGCCCCCAGTCACTGCATTCAGACTCAATTCAAAGTGTTTTACCCTTTTACAATGATCACAAAGCAAGATGCTGTCATACAGTGCAAAGTAGCATGTGTATAGTATTATGCTTCAAAGAATACACTTTATTTGTATGTTGATGAGTTTGGGAAATGCACTTTTTTTTATTCCATTTTTTTCATTTTATTAATATCTAGCCCATGGACTGAAAAAAAATAAATATGCAAAAGGGTATGATTTAGTTACTTGCAACTATTTTATTACTAACATAAACATAGTTAGATATAGTAGCAAATGATAGTAAATGCTGTATCATCTTCTGGATATAGAGAGATTTGCCAATCCATTTGAAAATTCTGCATGTACTCGCTTGTAAGTGGATATTAGCTATAAAGTAAAGGATAATCACGGTATAATCCGAAAACTCACAGAAGGTAAGTAACAAGGAAGACCCAAAGGGGGTGCGTGAACTTCCTTGGGAAGTAATATAGCCTTTATAGGTAGATGGAGGGCGGGTAACGATGGGAGTAAGATGGAGGAAGTATGGAGAGAGAGACAGAGACAGAGACTGCGAGAGTATTCCTGGAGAGAACTGAAATTGGGGAACATTTCATGGATGAGATAGGAAACTAGTGCAATGGAAACTCTGAGGAATCTATGAAGGTGACCTAGCTAAGACTCTTGGTAACAGGAGATGCACAGCCTGAACCAGCCATCTCCTAGAATCAGGCAAGACTTCCAGTAGAGGAATGGCGACACCAACCCAGCCATAAAACCTTGATCATACAATTGTCCTCTCTGAAAGATGTGCTTAGATAAAGGTGGGACAGAAGTCATAGCAGCGGCCAACCAATGTCCAGTCCGTCTTGAGACCCAAGACATAAGAGGAAGCCCAGCATGACACTGACTGTAGGAAAAGGGCCTAGACGCTGGATAGCCCAGAGACCTATGATAGAACCCAACATGACATGACATTTTTAAATGATATTCTATTATACGCACAGATTTATGCCTGGCCCAGTTGTCATTAGAAAAGCTTCATCCAGCAATGATGGAAAAATATGCAGAGACACACAGCCAAACATTGGATTTATCTTGGTAAACAATGCAGAAGATGGGGAAGAAGAATTGTAGGAGTCAAAGTGATCAAGGACACCACAAGGAAACATACAGAATCAAATAACCTGGGCTGATAGGGGCTCATGAAGAGGAACCCACCAACCAGGGAGCCTGCATGGGCCTGACCTAGGCCCTCTGTATGTATGTTAAAGATTTTTTAGTTTGGTCTTGTAGGATTCTTAACAATGAGAGCATGGTCTGTCTCTGACTCTTTTGCCTGCTTTTGGGACCTTTAAATCATACTGGGCTGTCTCTTCTAGTTTTAATATGAGTGGAGGTACCTCGTCTTCTTGAAATCTTACATGCTATGTTTGGTTGATATCCCTAGGAAGCCTGACCTTTTCTGGAGGGAAATGGAGGAGGAATGGATAAAGGAGAGACAAGAGGTGGGTGGGAGGGACTGAGACATGAGGAGGGAGGGAAAACTGCAGTCAGGAAGAAATATATGAGAGAATAAATAAATAATAATAAAGAAAAATCTCACACATCTAGGCATGGTGGGTCACATCTGTGTTAATAACCCCAACATTCCAGAAACGGAGAGGTAGGAAGATTGCCCTGTGTCTGAGGACAGCTTGGGCTACATGGTGAGTTCCATAAATGCCTAGAATACAGAGTGAGGAAGTGAGAATATCTCAAAAATTTATATAATGCAAAGTTTTGAAAACATATCCAAAAATGCCCATCTCAGCATTGCAAATTAAAGCAATAAGATTCTCTTTCAACTACTATATAAGCAAAGATTAGCCAAATGATATTATGGAAATTAGTTTTGTATAAAATGAGAACCCACAATAGTGTTGAAGTGGTATTTTTCCATAGTCTTTCCAGAAAGCTACATAAAATATTCATCTCATTTTATATAATGTGTCCTTTTCTGTAATATATCCTAAGGGCATACTCAAAAATGTACAAAAATATTTATATTCAGTGTTTGATTCACGGTTGTATGCAGGTAGAAAGGGGATTGAAATGATGTGACAATTCAAAAATAAAACTATTCTATAAACCTTGTCAAAAAAAGATGATGACTTTTCATTCAGAAAGAAGAAACATGGAAATGTCAATTTTAAATACAGTTTTAAACATGTAAAAAGAAAAAATGTGTACAAACAGATTGAGAGGAGATATGGTATATTTTTGTCTGGATGAGGTTGTTTGTCATGTGATACATTGGTTCCAAGTTTGACATCAGAGTAAAAGAGGAGAACAAAATCACACCACCTTTGGCAGAATTACTCTTCCTTATCTTACCTTGGCATTGTTATATGATCAAGTAAAGAAATGTGCTACAAATAATGTAAAGATGTAGAAGGGTCTGTAAAGTACTCGGTAAGCATATTTACAGCATGTATAGGGTATGAATTGATACACTTAGATTGGCATCACACTACTAGCCTGTCTGCAGTGCTAGAATTTGTGACTGTCAAACTCTTTGGATAAAAATGTGCTGAAGGCTTTTGGAAAATACGAAATTTATATTGGAAAGGAAATCTTATTTTTATACTTAGATTCTAACTTTAGGTTGGATGATGGTATGTAAATAAGTGTAATAATTTTAAAAGCCACAAGTTAACACTTTGGAAGAACTAGGGAAATGCTGAAGATGAATATACTAATGGAATCATTAATTCAACAGGAAATATATTTAGTGATGTTTCCCTGCTAATCATATATCCACAGGAAGAGTTCTGTCCTCATTTCATCAATTAATAACTCTAAGGTAGCTGGAAATGCCCTAACATATACTAGACTTTTAATATTTGTTGAATGAATGACTGATTGAATGAAGGAATGGGTCACATGTATCAACCCTTGCTTTAAGTTGTGATTTTTATTTTTTGGAGACAAAACAATACTCTAATGAATGTCAAATTATTTTTAATGTAAACCTCAGACCAACTGGCAAAATTGAGTGTGGTCACTGTTAGGGTGAACTCTACAAAAAGCAAGAGGCAATAAAGGGCTCTCGAATTTGCTGCACAGTTGAAATGGTAGAAAAGGGTAGAAATGCCTTAAATCAGAGATGAGAAAGGTTGTTTTCATGTGAATACTAAACACTTGTCAGTAAAAGTAAAAGAAGCAGGCTAAGAAGCTGGGATATTAGCTCAAGAATCTTCAAATTTTCTGTGGACCTTGTCAACTATCCAGACATGGTGGACTGCAACCTCTAACCTCCCAAGACAGAAGCAATAGTAATTTGAAAGCAGGGCAAAGTCTCAGAGCCTTAAAACTGTAAATAAGTAAGTTATATGCAGGAGTCCCTGCTCTATCCGAGGTTTTTAACTACAATGTTTACCATTTCCTCTTCAAATTGAAGGAGGAAAGACGGGGAAGAGGAAGGATTAATTTATTATTTATTGAGTTCATATGAAGCTCGAGGAGCTTAAACATGAAATGGTATTCCTGGTGCCTGTTAAAGCCATGCAGCTGCAGTGAAGCAAAATGAGAACTGATAGACTAGGATCAGAAAGAAGGAGAGGAGGACCTCCCCTATCAGTGGACTTGGGGAGGGGCAAGCATGCAGAAAGTGGGGAGGGGGGACCGGGAGGGAAGGAGGGAGGGGTTTATGGGGGGATACAAAATGAATAAAGTGTAATTAATAAAAGTTAAATAAAAAAAGAAAGAAAAAAATACAAAAATTGAATTTACTGGATCACTTCCCTGGTGGATGAAGGACTGACATCACTAAATACATATTCTTTTCTTTTTAAATTTTTTATTTCTTTTCATTACAATTATTCATTTTGTATCCAAGCTGTAGCCCCATCCCTCGTCTCCTCCCAATCCCACCGTCCCTCCCTCTTCTTCCTCTATGCCCCTTCCCTAGTCCACTGATAGGGGAGATCCTCCTCTCCTTTTATCTGACTCTGGTCTCATCAGGACTGACTCCATCATCTTCCTTTGTGGCCCGGCAAGGCTGCACTCTCCAGGGAGAGGTGATAGGAGAGCCTGCCAGAGTTCATGCCAGAGACAGCCCCTGCTCTCCTTACTTGGGAATCTGCTTGGATACTGAGTCTATGGGCTACATCTGAATAGGGGTTTTAGGTCCTTTCCATGTATGGTCCTTGGTTGGGGTATCAGTCTCTGCAGGGACCCTAGGACCCAGGTGTTTTGGCTTTGTTGGCTTCAGTTTGGAGCTGCTGTTGTCTCTAGGACTTTCTCCCCACCCAACCCCTCCTTCTTTCATAAAATTCCATGCCCTCTGCCCAAAGTTTGGCTATGAGTCTCAGCCTCTGCTTCTATACCTAGATCAGTAGAGTCTTTCAGAGGTCCTCTGTGGTAGGTTCCTGTCCTGTTCCCTGTCTTCTCCTGCTTTGGATGTCTATCCCATTTGCCCTTCCAAATGCAAATTGATCATCTTCCCTTCAGTCTTCCTTGTTCTAGCTTCTCTGGGAGTATAGATTTTAGTATGTTTATCCTAGCTTATATGTCTATTTACTACTTATGAGTGAGTATATACCATGTGTGTCTCTCTGCTTCACTTAAGATGATCTTTACTAGTTCCCACATTTGCCTGCAAATTTCATGATTTCCTTTTTTTTTAATAGCTGAGTAGTATCCCATTGTGTAAATGTACCACATTTTATGTATCCATTCCTACATTGAGGAACATCTAGGTTGTTTCCAAATTCTGGCTATTAAGAATAGAGCTGCTATGAACACGGTTGAGCAAATGTCCTGTTGTGTACTTTGGCAACTTTTGTATACATGCCTAGGAGTGGTATAGCTGGATCTTGGGCTAGCACTATTCCTAATGTACTGAGAAAGCACCAGATTTATTTCCAAAGTGGTTGTACAAGTTTACAATCCCACCAGCAATGGAAGAGGATTTCCCTATCTCCAGCATGTGCTGTTACTTGAGTTTTTGATCTTAGCCATTCTCATGGGTGTAAGGTGGATTCTCAGGGTCATTTTGATTTTCATGTCCCTAATGACTAAAGACTTTGAGGATTTTTTTTAAGTGTTATTCTGCCATTCAATATTCCTCTGATCAGAATTTTCTCAAGCAGAGCTTCTTATTCAAGGTTCCAATGTGCTTTCTCCTTCCTTTTTCTTTTTATTCCAAGAAATACAATGCACAAGAGCTCGCATTACAAGTGTCTAAACGCTAGAGTCTATCAATCACAATATATTTTCTCTACAATGTTGTACATATGGTTAATCTAATGTTATCAAACTATTTCAGTAAAGGTTAAAAGATACTGGTTAGAATTATTCTTTGTAGAAGTCTTTTCTGATGTAGCTGTAAGGGCTCGGAAATCTATATCAAAACTTACTGGTTTTGCCTGGTGCTTTGTTTTAGAAATCGGTGTGATGGGCTATTTAAGTGAAGGAGTAGGGATTAACTTCAGGGATTTATGAACTTTAAGTACAGAGTGGTATTACATTAAACACAACAACAGAAACAAAACAAATGAAAACCTACCTCACAGAGGAATCAGAATTTAGAGAACTTAATCTAGCCAAACTTATAATCAAGGAATCAGCCTTTTAACTTTGAGATTTACTTTTGTGGTTTAAAAGTTTTAAATTCTTATTAATTTTCTTATTTATTTACTTTATATCCCCATCACAGATTACTCTCCCCCAAGTCTCTCCCTCTCCCCTCCCCTTCCCCAATCCACTCCTCTTAGCCTTCTCCTCAGAAAAGGAGAAGCACCCCATGGATATAAAGAGCCTTGACATATCAAGCTGCAGTAAGACAAGGTGCATCTTCTTCTAATGAAGCTAGACAAAGCAGTCCTGCTAGGGGAAAAAAGATGCAGAGGCAGGCTATCCTCTGCTTCTACTTTAGGAGTCCCCCATGAACATACACAACTGTTAAATATGTGCAGAGGGCCTATGTCTGCCCTATGCGTATTCTCTGGTTGGCAGTTCAGTCTCTTCCAGCCCCTTTGGGCCCAGGTTAGTTGATTCTATAGGTGTGTGTGTGTGTGTGTGTGTGTGTGTGTGTGTGTGTGTGTGTGTGTATGTGCGCGCGCACGCGGGTGCGTGTGCACGCTCATGCACATTTTATCCTTGACCCTCTGCCTCTTTCATTCCCTTTACCACAGGATTCGTCAAGCTCCACTTAATGTTTGGAAGTTTCCATTCGTTTCTGGGTGAATCCTCTCCGAAGACAGTTATGCTAGGATCTTGTCTGCAAGTATAGTGGAAAATCGTTAATAGTGTCAGGGGTAGGCTACCTCTGATGGCGTGGGTCTCATTTTGGGTCATTCATTGTTTGGCTCTACCCTCATTTACCCATGCAAATCTTGTACTCACAATTGTAGCTCTAAGGTTTCGTGGCTGGACTGATATCCCAATACCTCCGTTGGAAGTCTTGAGTGGAAGGGCTCAGCATCTCCCAGGAGGCCTGGACACCACCAGGCTGGAAGTGCACTCTTCTGCAGGAATGTCTGAGGATCCTTGGCTTCAGGGTGGAAAAGGGTGAAGCAGGGGTTCAGAGGTCTGCCTCCCCCAGGAATGATGGTCCCTAGGCTGCGAAGGGTGAAACAGGGAACCCCGATCCATGCCAGAAATCTGTTCAGCCAGAGGTTCTGGAGAAAAGGTTTCACCACAGTAAGTGTTACTGCTCTTTTAGCTGGGCTGCCAACACCAGGCCAGGTGTCCAGGAAACTTAGAACTCTGAAACCTGAGCCAGGAGGCAAGAAGGGCTGGTCTGAGCATTTGGAACAACCAGCAACCTGCTTCCACAGATGAATTGCAGTGGGTGGGGTTGGAAAGGAAGCAGCTACGGGGTGACTGGCAACAGTGATTGAGACACAACCCTACAAAGCCTGGTTTGGCAGGAGAATTCGAAGATTCAGCAAAGAAGGAGTGAATCTCAGAAGTTCGTGGGTCACGGTCGTTGGGATTTATGAAGTGGAGCTATGCGGTGGATTCATAAATCACTCTATGTGACAGGTCCTTATGAAAGGTTTCATTAGGGGAGAGGAGAGATTACAGAGACTGTAGCTGGGTAGGGTGGGAAAGAGACAGAGAGGGAGGGAGGGGCAAGTCCTTCTGTAAGGTGAGCTAGTGCATGTGCCTAAGGGCACATGTGGCTTGGTAAAGCGTCATGCTTGTGTGGCACTGGTGGTGATGTGTCCGGCTGTTCCTGGGTTCCTGGGGGTGGCAGAGGAGGTGCATGAGGTCCTGCTTGTCAAGTTCCCTAGGGGATGGCCTTGAAGATGCCTGCTTGCCAACAACGGTGGAGGAATGGAGTGAGAGAGCATTTATTTCATGAATCAGGGACATTATAAACCCTGGGCACTGGGAGGAGTTTCAGGAGTGAATGTGTTTAATTCGCTGGAGCTAAGAGTGCCAAGGATAACTCATTTACATGCAAGAGCACAGTTCTATCACAAGGGGAATGAAGTACTTAATTATCCTATGGGTGGAGGAGGGGAAGGAACTCTAGGTAGGGTTAGAGGTATGTTAGAGGCTGAACTTTAAGGCACAGATACATCTCATTAGCAATGAAAAGGGTATTTCCAGGAATCCCCAGGTGCAAACTGAACTGGGTTTCTTATGGGGAAAGGGTTGGGCCTGTAATCTCCCTGAGGGATATGTGACACTCTTTAGAGGATCTGGAGAATCCCCAGCACAGGCAGAGAGGAGGAAACCCAGCTGAGGGTCTTCCCAGTAATGTCAGACTTTGACCTTAACAGCAGGCACCAACAGACTCGTTACAGGAGACAGTTGGTTCAAATACAAATCAAAACAACCCTGAGATTCCAGCTTACATCTATGAGAATGGTTAAGAAAAATAAAAAATAATAAATAAATAAATAAACTCAAACAACAGCTCATGGTGGTGAGGACATGGAGCAAGGGGAACACTTCTCAATTTTCTGTGGAAATACAGACACGCCACAACTATTTTAGAAATCAATTTGATGGTTTCTCAGAAAATTGGGGCTAGATTTACCTCAAGACCCAGCTATACCACTTCTAGGCATAGAACCAAGAGATGCTCCACCATACCACAAGAACACTAGCTCAACAGGTTCATAGCAGTTTTATAGCCAGAAAATGGAAACAACCTAGATGTCTCTCAAATGAAGAATGGATAAAGAAATTGTGTTACATTTACATAACAGAGTATTACTGAGCCCTTTAAAACGATGGAATCATGAAATTTGCAGACAAGCTAGATGAAGCTAGAAAACACCATTTTGAGTGAGGTAACTCAGACCGAGAAAGACAAACATGTTATGCACTCATTTATAAACAGGAATTGGTCATAAAGTACAGGATAAACATGCTACTAATCACAGACTCAAAGAAACTAAGTAACAAGGAAGGCCTAAGGGGGTACACTTGAACCTCACTGAAAAGGAGAAACAGGTTAGCATTGGGGTAGATGGAGGGAGGGGAATGGGTGAGAGAGGGGTGAGGATGGGAACAGAAGAGATGAGGTTGGACAGAGGAGGACATTTCAGCCAGTCCTGAAGAGACCTGATAAGCTAGGGTCAGATGGAAGGGGAGGAGGTCTTCCCCTCTCAGTGGACTTAGAGGGGGGCAGGTAGAAGATGAGGGAGGGAGGGTGGGATTGGAAAGGAATGAGGGAGGGGGCTACAGCTGGGATACAAAGTTAATAAACTGTAACTAATATAAAAATAAAAAAATAATAATTTTTAAAAAGAGATGAGGTTGGGGCAGGATGGAGGGAGAGAGTACTAGGGGAGACAACTGGATTGCAGTTGGGGGGAGGGGGATCTTTAGAATGATCTAGAAACCCAGGACAATGTAAACTCCCAGGAATCTATTAGGGTGATCCTAGCTAAGATTGCTAGCAATGAGGGATTTAGAGCCTGAACTGGCCATTTTCTTATTCTGAGACTCTTATTCAGGGCTCTGCTATCCCCAATGCTGCAATTAAGAACAGTCACTCATTCTGTTTCATCTTCTAATTTTTTTAAACCCACATGGAAATCTAGTATTTTATAAATCACACACACACATGTATTTTAGGTTAACCTATATAGAATATAATGTTCCCCAGAAACCACAGATTGACAAGTAAAAACCCAGTGCTATGAATAGAATACCTCTTCTCCAGTTAGTGGTGAGAGGTGTTCCACAGACCCTCAAAAATAATGCAGGCTATTTCTGTTGTTCTTGCTTGCTAACTATAACTTAATGGCATAACCTTGCCGCTGAAGATACCATAAATTCGGGTTCGTGGATTTGGAAAAATAAAATTGGATATGACTAGAAAACGTTCCTCCCTGCTGGCTAGTTTCATAATTCCAAAAGTTACTGTGCAGACAGTTAGGAAGAAAAGTCATCAACATTCTTACCCAGCTTTTAACTGTGGGAGCTACAATAACAGCTGGTTTGGTAAGCTATGTCCATGGATGTACTAGTGGTACAAATATTATAGGTCTAACAACCGCTTTCTACTTTCATTTAAGACTCCTACACAGGATGGAAGGCAGGCCTTGTACTATAATTCTTGTCAAGAACTCATAGCAGAAAGGCTCATAGGATTATGGGTTACCTTACTATTCCTCTTTTGCAAAGTGGACATAGATACTACCAGACTGCTCTTTAATTTCTTATATCTCTACCCATAGTTTATTCTAACTCCTTGACCTCATCAGAGAAATTTCTCTGTGCGGTGAATGAAGCATAACGCAGATAATGACAACTGGTCAAAGCTCAGAGAATACGTGTCAATGGAGCGCTCAACTATAAATGAAGCATTTACATTTTATATTTATATGCTATATTTATACTCAATCCCAGGACTCAAGATGCAGTGCGAAGGAATGTACAGAAATGTCATAATAGCCAGAGGTAAAGACGACTCAGGAGAGTATATCAGGACATGACAGGAATGTTATACTCATGAACTCACAGTGGCTGTTAACATTCCAGTATGGAAGGGATATGAACGTATGAAATCTTACACCAAGTTAAGAAGAAGTTGACAGTAGATGAATTCTAGGCAAAGGACAGTCGGTTTTCTTTAAGGATGTGGCCCTAGGTAGGTTGTTACATGACAGTAGTTATCCCAGTACCCCTGAGTATATAGGCAGGACACATTGCAATCAGTGAAATACATAAAATTAAATAGAAGAACATGAGGTTGTGAGGGGTTTAGAGAGGAGCGTGTATCAGAGTTAGAGCAAGGGGTGATGTAAAAAATATAACCGTAGCGTATTACATGCATGTTTGAAATTTATAAAGTTATTTAAAAATATTATTCGAAGTGTAAAAAACACATTCTGATCTGTTTTGGCATCTAAACTCAGAGGTTAAATTCTATTGCCATAAAGCCAGTCTTTATACTGTACATGTAATGGGTTTAATTCAAACAAATTTTCATCATTGGAAGAAGCTACCCATTATCATTAAAGTAGTTTTGTCATACTTTTAGAGTTACCACAGAAACATTTTAGGCAGTTTAATCATTTAACTCAGTGAACCAGTTTTGATTTCTAGAGACCAATATATTTAAACTCTAATGACCCAGACAAGGTACTATTTTTTTCAATTTTTTGCAGTATATTAAATAAATTTCATTTATTTCATGATAACATGCTTAACTGTTTCTCCAGATTTTACAATTTGAAACCTTCTCATCTATTCTTAAATATGTCTTCTCAAATGTTTGTAATAATCACTTCACATTCTTTTTTTTTTTTTGCATGCCATGGGAAGAGGGTGACATTTACGTGAATATGGATCTCTGTTGTGTTCAATCTTAACTTTAAATTAAGTCTCTCCATTTTAAATGTGTAATTTATCCTCTTTTTATAAAGTGTTTATCTCCTTGTTTGTAAAGTCAGAAATAATTTGAGTGTGAAATATTTGTATTCTTATCTTTAACACCACACCATCTGTTCAGATCAGCCCAATTATATCTTCTTTATTTTTTTGTTTTGCTTTTTAACATAACATTTATGAATAAAATTCCTCTGGTTTTGTTATGATTTTGGCAATCCATTTGGAGCGTCGAGCAGTTCAATGTAGCCATATTTGTTAAATATATAGATACTTTTTCATTATTTTCTGCATTTTTGAAGTGTCAAAATAATCAAAATATTTTTAAATTAATGTTTAAATGATTAAGGCTCAAAAATCGCCAGTTTTTTTTTAGCACAAATATGTAATATAAACTAAAGTTACTTTCTCTTGATTCATTCCAACCTTATCCTTGCCTTAACAGTAACCAAGGTGACAGCTTTTCATTTTCACTCTGACCTGCATATTTATACATTTTAAATAATGCATGCACAGTGATATACATACACTTACTCCAATTGTCATATATTTTATGCATATTCACAAGAATATTGTCCTGCAAACTGACTTTAGCACTTGTCAATACATCCCACTTCTCTTCCTGTTTTCTTTTCTGTGATGCTATAGGTTGAAATATAAGAACAGGACCCATTTTCATGAGCATACTTCCACCGAGCTACAATCCACTGAGCCTTAACCATCTTTTTCATTTTAGTAAATGTCTCATCCATAGTCTTTCACTGATAGATTTTTCATATTCAGAATGACATGGTTTAAATTTACAACTTCATGATCAAATTGATATCACTTTTTATTTTAAGGTAACTATTATGCTATTCTTGGGCCTAGCAGGGCATGGTTAACAGAATTACAAGAATGGGAGAAGAACTGAAGATCCTTGCAGTACTCCAGCACTCTGAGCCCCTGACAATGGCCATTTAGATATGGATAAGATAACTAAGGGGCCCTCGGCAGCACAGATTCTCAGGTCTCAGAGAGACAGCTACCTTTCTAAACACAAACACTAGTTACTGTCGTCTCTGCTGGTGATGGCTTACAACTAAAGTATGAGAAAAATTCAAAAAGTCTCAAAAGAAAGAGAAAAAATTTCATAGAACTGTATTCAGAAATGATTTATATTTAAGTCAATAGGTATGATTCATACATGAAAGCATCTGTCATATTATCTAGTAATACAGCCAATGTCAACATAAATGAAGAGAAAACAAAAGCATTCCCAATCATATTGGAAACAACACAAGGTGGGCACTCTCTCCATACTACTTCAAGTCTTAGCTAGAACAGTAAGATAACTGATGGAGATCAAGTGCATACAAGTAGAAAACAAAGAAGTCAGGGTCTTTATTCATATATGATAAAATACTTTACATAAATGATCCTTAAAATTCCACCAGGAAACTCCTATGTCTCATAACCATTTTCAGCAAAGTATCAGGCTCCAAAACTAACTCACAAAAGTCAGTGACCTTCCTATATATAAATGACAAATGGACAAAAAAAGAAATCATGGAAACCCACACTTTTCCAACTAGCCTCAAATAATATAAATTATCTTAGGGTAATACTAATAAAGCAAGTGAGAGAATATATGATAAAAGCTATAAGCACTGAAGAAAGAAAATAAAAATAGATGAAAAAAGCTCTCATATTCACAGATCATTAGAATAAATATAGAAAAAAAGGCCATCCTACCAAAAGCAATCTACAAATTTAATGCAATCCACACTAATATTCCAACCCAAATCTTCACGAAACCTCTAAAGGACAATTTTCATCTTCATCTGGAAACAACAACAACAAAACTAGGATAGCTAAAACAATCATGAATAATAAAAGAACTGTCGGATTTCTCACCGTTTCTGACCTCAAATTATAATATAGAGTTATATTGATTAAAAAAAAGTGTGGTATTGGCATAAAAACAGTAAGGGGAACACTCATGAATTCCTTGTGAAAGGGATAACCTGTAAACCCCATTAAAATCAGTGTGGTGCTCCCACAGAAAGCTTGGGATATATTTACCTCAAGATCCAGATATACTGCTTTTATGCATATACCCCCAAACTCTACAACCTACTATAGAGTCACTTGCTTAGCCGTGTTTATTTCTTCTCTACTTGCAGTAGTCAGATACTAGAAACAAACTAGGTGTCTGTCAACAGATGAATGGATAAAGAAAACGTCGTATAGTTACACAAAAAAATATTACTCAGCTGTTAAAAACAAAATCAAGTGAGTGAGCTAGAAAGAGTTCATTCTGAGTGAGGTAATTTAGACCTAGGAAAATAAAGATGTTATATACTCACTTACATGCAAAAGTCCACTGTTAAGTCATTGATAAGCAAGCTACAATCTGTATGAAAACAGAGGTTAGGTGTAAAGTAAGGATCAAGAGAAAAAGAACAGATCTCCCTAACAAGGAAAAATAGAATAGATAGTTATGGAGAGATGAGGTAGGGCACTGAAACTGGGAGATCAAACAAGGAGATTCAAGGTAGAGAGTGAGGAGTGAGAAAATGCAGGAAAGGATGAGCTAAAACCAAGCAAGGTCCAATTCAGGGGTCATATGGAACCCTGTATCAGTTGAAGTTTCCTATAATATATACATATATGAGAGTAATCTATGTAGTCTTTTTGATTCATCTTATTATATTTTATTTCATGTTATTATTATTCCTTTGATGCCTATTCGTTTTCTAACAAGAGAAAAAGGTATGTGGATCCAGATAGGAGGGAAGCCAGGGAGGAAATGGGAATAGTACAGGCGGGCTTTAATTGTAATATATTGTATGAAAAAAAATTCAATAAAAATTAAATATGAAGAGTAAAATGGAAGTCCCATAAGTGTTCAAACCACCTCTATTTATTCTAGTCTCATGGCTGAAGCAACATAAGTAAAAAACAGCAACAAATTCTCATGTATTCATGTGTTGAATTACTATTTAGCACAAAACAAAAGAACTGTGATAGACAGAATGGCACCTACTGGACAATAGGGGCTCAACCTAAATAGAAATATTCTTCTTCTGAAATGTTTTACGATATTCAAATCTTTAAACTTATATATGGGAGATATGTAAGTTTTGATTTTCTGAAAGAAGGATGACCATAAAAGATCATGAAGAAAGATTCTGGTGTGGTAAAATCTCTCACACTTAGTTACACGGCTGGTTACATGGATATTCATTTCACCAAAAAAAAAAAAAAAAAAACTGTTAGGTAAAATACATCTATTATATGTAAATGTGTCTCATTTTAACATAGTTACTTTAAATTAAAGTATTTACATGTTGTCTGTGTAGGTACACATGTGCATACAGATAGCATGCACATGTGTGCACAATGTATACGTATCTGGAGCCAGAGTTCAACCTCAAGGGTCATTTTTCAGGGCTTAGCCACCTTACTTTTGTAAACATGGGCTCATTGTGATGACAAGCCTGTAAATTAAACTAGTCTATCAGGTCAACAAACTAAAGTGATCTATTTGTCTCTGCCTCTCCAGTACTGAGATTTTAAAAACAAGCATGAGAGCCTAAGTTGAATCAATAACAATCCTTTCCAAAAAGCCAGACATGGTAATATGCTCAAAAAATTTATAGTTTTAAGAAAACAATCAAGGGATTTTCTGAGGAAAAATATTACCAACATGAATAACCTCGAAAAAGGCAGAGAATATTCATAATATAAGAATAACTCTTCAGGCTTAATCCTCATTCAGAAGGGCAAAGAAGGATAGACATCAAAAATAGGAGAAGACAGGGAACAGGATGGAGCCTTCCACAGGGGACCTCTGAAAGACTCTACCCATCAGGGAATCAAAACAGATTCTGAGACTTAGAGCCAATTGGGCAGAGTCCAGGCAATTTTCTGGAAAAAAGGGCATATAGAAAGACATGGAGGGACCAGGAACTCCACAAGAAGGCCAACAGAGTCAAAAAATCTGGGCCCAGGGGGTCCTGCAGAGACTGATGAATCACCCAAGGACCATGCATGGGAAAGACCTAGATCCCCTGTTCAGAATATAGCCCATGGACAGCTCAGTCTCCATGTGAGTTCCCTAGTAAGTGGAGTGGGGGCTGTTTCTGACATGAACTCAGTAGCAGGCTCTCTGATCACCTTCCCCTGGCAAGGTGGCCATACTAGGTCACAGAGAAAGAGCATCTATACAGTCCTGATGAGACCTGATGGGCTAGGTTCAGATAGTAGGGAAGGAGGACCTCCCCTATCAGTGGACTAGGAGAGGGGCATAGAGGGATGAAGAGGAAAGGAGGATGAGACTGGGAGGAGATGAAGGAAGGGGCTACAGCCAGGATACAAAGTGAATAAACTATAATAAATTAATAATAATTTTAAAATAAATAATAGGATATAAATGAAAATAAAGTCTTCATTTATATAAAAAAGTATGACTCTTCAAATTAAGTGATAAAATGGTATGTTTTAAAAAGTGGAACAGTGTTTCTACAGGTGCTTAATAAATTAAGAAGATGCACAATTAATAACTTAATAATAAGTACTAATAACTATTAACCATGAACATGTATATGAATACCACATGAAGTTGTTGGCATACGATCACTAAGAAGTCATGAGCAAGAAAGTCTCAAAAGCAAATACTAAGAGGTTGCAGAACACAGTTTTGAAAACAGCATGAAACAGTGTGATTTTGTAAAAACCTAAAATCTTTGAAACTGTTTTTGAACTAAACTGTGACACAATATAGAGTAAAATATACAAACAAGTTAACAATCACAGCCATGATTCTTCTTAGCATGTCTGTGATAGACATGCTGTATAGGTGGTAGAATCTTTTATGTTTGGACCAAATGCAAACCTAAGATTTAAAGTTAAATGCTTTCCTTTAAACAGGTAGAAGCACCAGGTCCTTTTGTTTCTTCCTTTCTGCCTCATAGCCTAATCATTTTTTCTCTGGAAGTTTCCACATAGGGAATGAGACTGCTCAAAGAAAATGAATTCAAGTTACAAAAAGAGACTGTTCTTGATGCTGCTCTTGAGCTGTCCATTCTAGAATGCCCCAGGACTGAATCCTTTTCTGTGTGAGAAACAAAAAATCTTAGATTCATTTTCTACAACAGAAACTACCAAAGGAAGAAGAGTCCAAAAATAGCAATGCCTTGTGACTGGGCTGTTCTTTTATTGCCACATTCATAGCACTGTAACTTAGACTCGATTAGATGCGTTTTGTTTGATTTTGACATAATGTTGGAAGGAAAAGAGAAATGGAGGGGTGAAAGGAAGCTTTCATCTTTGCAGTCTTTCTTGGCCTGAGGGTACCAGTGTATCTGGCAGTGTAAGACATGGTGAGATCCACTGCCACAGGCAACTGGGTTGAAATTCAGCATGCACCTCATGGCCTAATAACTTCTCTGTCTCTTCTTCAAAATGAGCAGAAGAAAAAGACTAAACTAAGGACCATTACAAATAGATGCGCGAGTGTGTCAGAGAATGGAAGCATGAAGCTGAAGTTTCTAATCTGTGTTGTGATATGCATAATGAACGAGGTCGGCATTTTGCATGCTGTTAACTCTCCTCTGTGTGGTGCATATGGTGGATTCCCCTCTCGCTCTTTCAAGATACAGTGATTTCTTCTCACAGCTGCTGAAAGTCCTTCACATATATGTTGACCTAGAAGACAAAACCTTACTGACACCATCATTCAATGACTTTTGAGTTGTTTAAAGCATGTTTTACAGTTTTAAAAGAAAAATCCTGTGCTTTTCAAGTGGACCAACCACGTACAGTCCAGCCCTGGTAACTGTGCTGCTATTTGGGGATAGAATGTGGTCTTATTATGTGCTTAATTTCCTGAAGTAAAAGGAGCAAGAAGAAATGGTCCTTATTTAAGGAAACACCAGTGGGAGTGATAGAGCTCATCCCCACTATTATCAATGATGAAAATGACTAATATTTTATTACTGACTCAAAACCCCTGACCTTAGAAATCATAATCTCCAATACAAAATTTTACATAAAGTTGGATTCTAACTGAAAACACAGTGTAGGACTACCTACCTTACATAGTTCTTTTTATGGTATTTTTGTTTTCTGTTTCTTGTTAAGGACGTTTTTCTTATCTTAATTATTAGAAAATTAATGCTTTTAAGTTGTCATCTAATGAGGGAATAAAATGTGTTTTTCAGTGATATGTTTAATTCTAATGGATTTATCATAATAATGCAAAGATTAACATTTATGAGCCTTCAATAATAATATAATAATAATATTGTTAATAAGTTATATGAAAGTACCATTTATATATCTATATTACAAGTTGTTTCATTTATAAACTCATGTAGAGGGACTAAAGAGAGCTCAACAGTTAAAAGTGCTAGCTGCTCTTCCGTAGAAACCAGGCTTGGTTCCCAGCACTTATATGGCAGCATACAACTGTCTGTAACTCTAGTTTCAGATGACTGGAATTTCTGTCTTTTGCCTGCAATTGCACACACATAGCACACAGATATGCATGCAAGCAGAACACCCGTCCACATAATATGATAATATGTGTTTTGCTAACTTGGAGAACACAGGGAGATAAATGGAAGTCTAGCCTTTTGTTTTGATGATTTGGCTCTAGGGTCAAGATACAAACGTGTGGACCTGGAGAAGAGTCTCAGCAGTTAAAACCCTGGCTGCTGTTCCAGAAGATCTAGTTTCACTTCCCAGCACTGCCATGGCAACTCACAACCATCTGTAGCTCCAGTACCAGGAGATCTGATGCTTTCCTCTGTTTTGGGTGAGCAGAAGTACACTGAGGCAGGCAAAACACTTTTATACACATAAGATAAAGAAAGCACATTTCTTTAAAAAAAAAAGTACAAATTGATTATAGTAGAAAGAGACAGAGACTATCTGTAAAAAGTCTGAAATAAAATCCTCACTGAAGATTCTTCTATAATGTATGCATTGTCTTCAGGCCAATAGAATCAACCTCCTCCCTGTGCTATCAAACATACTTAGCACTGAGGCATGCACAGATGTTCTTTTTTTTTTTTTCCTTTTAACTATAACTTTGCTTCCTCATTTAATGCCCACACAATGTGCATGAACTACATGGGTAATTTATTCCCAATTTACTGTGAGGCATCGCATTCCAAGCTAAATCTTTGCTTGAATATTTCACTGTGTGCAAAATGCAGAAGTGGATGTGATTTAAATGGAGTGTGGGTTTGGAGGTGGGAGAGAATGTTCTCCAGAATCATGTGGAAGTAATAAACAAGGTTACAGAGTGAATAAATTTGAGCAAGCCCTTAGGCAAGATGGCAGGACTATAAAATTATAGGTTTTATTGTTGTGTGTGTCTGCCCCACAGAATCTGTGTATCCACACAGACAAAAAGGTGGGCAGAAATGCAGTGACTGGGAAATTTCAATGCAAATGTACATATGTTTTTAAGTAGGTATAATATTTATGGTTTTAACTTGTAGAGTATTCTGAAATGGTATTTCCTGTCATCTGCCCCCTCTCATTCCGTAATTATATTATGTGATTGCTCTATTGACGTACTGTGTCTAAGAGGAAGAAAATGAATATGTGCCAATCCTCTGCAATACAGTTGCACACGGTTGCACACCAGGGATGTTGCTGGCATATGGTCAAATATTTCATCATAATCGTGGCTAAAGAAATTAGAGTAGTTATTGATGAGCAATGGTAGCGACTCTTCCCTTCCTCTTTTCATATCTTTCCCTGTCATTCCATCACTTGAAATCATACTTGTGTCTATAATTACTTTAAAGTGTTTTCTGAAAATGTAACCCCATCTCAAAAGAGAGAAGTTAAATCCCTTATTCTGCTTATAGAGCATTAGCTTTGTTTAAAACTGAAAATATGACCATTTGCAAAATGCCAGCTCTGGGAAAACAATGAGTATTTACAGTGATGTTAAATCATTTTCACTGGGTTTTTTTCCCCAACCCTAATTATAAAAACATTTACTGAGAAGTGGGCCATTTTTCAGTGCTGGGTTTTAATTAAACATAAAGACCTACCAAGAGTTGAGACTCAATGAAAAATTTTAAGCAATTAATAAAAATGAACAACAAAAATATTACTAATGGAATTTAAGAGAAATAACAGATATCATTGTTGGAAGTTTATTGCAGAGAGTGTGTTGCTTCAGATGTCTTACACAAATATATTCACTGAGTCCCCACAAAAAACTTCTGAGTTAATTTGTAGTATTATTCTGGTTTTAGAAGTGTGATTCGTAGGGCACAAGAAGCTAAGTAATTGTTCTCTGTACTATGAAGTAACAAGTGGAAATTGGAGATAAAAACAGTGATTCAGGGTCAGTGTCAAGGACAACACTTCTTTGCTTTCCCACATGGGCCCTCCTGGAACTTTAATAATATGTCTTTCCTGCATTGTGGTTGGGGCAGAGTTATAAATTAGAGCAAAATAATTTGGGGGACTGTGCCAATTCTATCTGTAGCACTCATTCACTTTCTGTCATTGATCTTCAATTTCTACTTCTATAAAAACCTTTATGTATGCTCCAAGTGTTCTGCCTGTCCTATACATGTTTGAAATAATTGAAATCCTATTTATACTAAAAACAAAACAGTCACCATTGGTATTTAATGAGCTCTATAAGGCAGGCACTGTTTTACATTATTATTTTTTATCGAGCTATTTTTAACCTATATATAATTCTTTCTTCTACCCGTATATCGTATTTTATATAAAATTTTCTTCTATTGGTGCATGTGACTCATACAAAATAATGGGGTTCATTATGATGGCCAGTGCTACAATGTGCTGGAGTGCATTGTGTAAAGGTGTATGTCTCTGTGTATTCAGTTCTTAATTCTGCACTGGCGGAGAGCTATGGCCCATCACTGGTCTCACATTTTTTAAATATTTGTTCCTTTTTAACCTGCCTAAGGCAATTGAGAGTTGTATTGGATTGGCTTTAACAAGTATCTGATGGCCAGCATATGAGCAGGAAAGGAAAAGTGGAACTTCTGGGGGAGAAAGAGACTCTAGGAAGAAGAGGAAGGCCCTGAAGATTCAAAAGTGGAACACAGAGGTTCAGTGACATGAACAGGAACAGAGGGGTAAAGCACTATGCATAGAGCAACTCATGGGCTAGAATAGTCTTGATAATTTAGATGAGTCAGCTGAGTGTCTGCCCAGCTATAGAACTAAGCTTTGAGATATTAATATGCCTCTGTGTCATTATTCATACCATTGGTGGGTCCAAGAAAGTCCTGCTATAATTAATGACCAGCATGGGGTACCACTTGCAATCATATTTTTGGCTACTTTTTTGGGTTCTTAAATCTAGCCCCCTTCCGCACCACCATCCCTTTCAATCCCCCAACACGAAGGAAACAAGAAAGAAGGTTAGAGAGTAAAGAGGCTGTCGATCTCTTTAGACTATATTCTGATGTTTAGGGACATGGAATTCCTTGGAGCAAGTCCAATCTTCATCATCAGGATATCTTCAACCAACAACCAGCAATCCAGCAATCCATAAATCAGCAGTTCAGCAGTCCACCAATCTGGCAAACAACAAAAACAAAGGCAGCATCAGGAACCAGCAGCAGCAGGTAACAGAAACAATAGATGCAGCAGCAGGAGAAGCAGCAGTCAGCCAGGCCCTCTAGGGGCTCTCTCAGTTATATATACTCTCTCAAGAATCCCCAGAACCCCAAATGTTAACTCTCCAAAGCTGGAAAAATGACACCTCACCTAGAGCAAAAGACAATTCATAGTTAGACGCTTTGGAGCATCTGAAGCATCCCTACATCATCCTATACCTGGGATTAAAACAAAAGCATATTCAAATTACATAACCAGGCTTTTAAGGAAATCAAACTTCTCACTACAACAATGTCCAGAGAACATGAATTTTAATGACTGGGATGGATTCTAACTGGTGAAGATAGTACACATTTATAATAGTGGTAATTAATGGCTGACGCAGGAGAATCTCAAGTTCTCAGTCATTTAGGACTACAAAGTGAGTCCTTATAGATGGGAATGAAAAAGAAGATGATGAAGAGGAGGAAGAAGGGCATGAGAGAACTATGTCTACCTGTTTTCCAATTCTAGGAGCCATTTCATGTGCAACTGATTACTTTCTTTTACATTTTCCTGATAAATATTTGTCAAATGGTTATCTGCTTTTATACAAGAATGTCATTCTTTCTTAAAATTATTAATTCAAGTTAAATCTTGGTCACAGACCCCTCTCTCCACTTCTCGCAGTCAAACCCTCTCTCTTCATCCCCTCCCTCCTCTACCCGGACACCCCAGTTCATCTATTCACATGAGGACTGAGTTCATCTTACTTCCCTGTGGCTTTATAGGGAAGTCTCATTGGGAGAAGTGATCAGAAAGCAGGCAACATAGTCATGTCAGAGATATCCCCCACTGCCCTAACCAGTGGGCCAACATGAAACCTAGGGTGTCCATTGTCATTTATCTTCTTGGGGTTTGTGCATTGTAGTATGTCTATGCTGTACTACATGACTAAAATCTGCTTGTAAGTGTGTGTTTCTGGGTCTGAGTTACCTCACTCAGGTGTAATCTTTTCTAGTTGCATCCATTGGCCTACAAATTTCGTGATTTCCTAATTTTTAATGGCTGAGTATTATTCCATTGTGTAAAGTTTCTTTATCTGTTCTTCAACTGAGGGACACTACATGCAGAGATCCATATTTATCACCCTGAACAAAAATCAAGTCCAAGTGGATCAAAGACCTCAATATAAAACAAGATACACTAAATCTGCTGGAGAAGAAAGTGGGGAAGAGCCTTGAACTCATTACCACAGGGGACAACTTCCTGAACAGAACACCAACAGCACAGGCTCTAAGATCAGCAATCAATAAATGCCACTTTTGATGTGAACTGATAGACTAAGATCAGAAAGGAAAGGAGAACCTCCCCTATCAGTGGACTTGGGGAGTGGCATGCATGCAGAGGGAGGAGGGAGGGTGGGATTGAGAGGGGAGGAGGGAGGGGCTTATGGGGGGATGCAGAATGAATAAAGTGTAATTGATGAAAAATTAAAAAAATAAATAAATAAATGGAACTCACGAAACTGAAAGGCTTCTGTAAAGCAAAGGACACTATTGATAGAATGAAATGGCAGTCTACAGATTAGGAAAAGACCTTCATCAACCCTACATCCTACAAAGGGCTAATATCCAGAATACATAAAAATCTCAAGAAATTAAACACCAGCAAACCAAATAATCCAATTAAAAATGCTGTGCAGAGCTAAACAGAGAATTCTCAAGAAAGGAATCTCAAATGGTGGAGAAGGAGAACAAAAGAATCAAAAATTCTGGGCCTCGGGGTCTTTTCTCAGACTGATACTCCAACCAAGGACCATTCATGGAGCTAACATGGACCCTGTGCACAGAGGTAGCCCATGGCAACTCAGTCTCCAAATGGGCTCCCTAATATGGGAGGCAGGGACTGACTGTCTCTGAGGTGAACTCAGTGGCTGGCTCTTTGATCACCTTCCCCTGATGGGGGAGCAGCCTGACCAGACCACAGAGGAAGACTAGGAAAGATACTCCTGATGAGACCTGATAGGCTAGAGTTAGATAGAAGGGGAGGAGGTCCTCCACTATCAGTGGACTGGGGAAGAGGCATGAGAGGAGATGAGGGAGGGAGGGAAGGCGGGATCCGGAGGAAATAAGTATGATACTGGGATACAAAGTGAATAAACTGTACTAAATAAATAAAAATATAATGAAAAAGAAAAAAAACATCAGAAAAAAAGAAAGAAATGCTCAACTTCCTTAGTCACGAGGGAAATGCAAATAAAAACAACTCTGAGATTCCATCTTACACTTGTCAGAATGGCTAAGATAAAAAACTCAAGAGACAACATATGCTGGCAAGGATGTGGAGAAAGAGAAACACTCCTCCATTGTTGGTGGGTGTGCAAACTTGTTAATAAATCTGGTACTTTCCCAGAAAAATTAAGAATAGTCATATCTCAAGACCCTGCTATACCACTCCTTTGCATACAGCCAAAAAATGTTCCACTATACAACAAGGACATTTGCTCAACCATGTTCATACCAGCTTTATTTGTAATAGCCAAAAACTAGACTGTCATTCTTACTTAAATGTTTTTCATTTCCAGGTCCTACCATTTACTTGCAAATTACATGATTTCCTTATTTTTCATAGCTGAGTAATATTCCATTGTGTAGATGTACCACAATTTCTACATCAATTCTTCAGTTGAGGGGCATCTGGGAAGGATCATCCTGAGTGAACTGTCCCAGAAGCAGAAAGAAACACATGTTATGTACTTACTCATATAGACATGTAATATAGGATGAACCTACTAAAATCTGTACACCTAAAGAAACTAATCAAGAGAGAGGACCCTGACTAAAATGCTCAATCCCCATCCTGAAAGGCAAAGAGGAAGGACATCAGAAGAAGAAGAAAACAGGAAACAAGCTAGGAACCTGCAACAGAGGGCCTCTGAAAGGCTCTGCCCTGCAGACTATCAAAGCAGATGCTGAGACTTATGGCCAAATGTTGAGCAATGTGCACGGAATCTTATGGCTTTCCTCAGGGTCCGAGGATTGTTCAAGGTTCCTGAATAAACTGCATTGAAAAAAAAAAAAGAAAGTGGTTATTAAATGTATTTAGATGTTAAAAAAAAAAGAAGTGGGAAATAGTAAGATCTGGAGAGGACAGGAACCCCACAAGGAGAGCAACAGAACCAGAAATACGAACACAGGGGTCTTCCCAGACACTCATGCTCCAACCAAGTACCATGCATGGAGATAACCTAGAATCCCTGCACAGATGTAGTCCATGGCAGTTTAGTGTCCAAGTGGGTTCCATAGCAATGAGAAGAGGGACTGCCTCTGACATAATCTGATTGGCCTGTTCTTTGATCACCTCCCCCTGAGGGGGGAGCAGCCTTACCAGGCCACAGAAGATGACAATGCAGCCACTCCTGATGAGATCTGATAGACTAAGATCAGAAGGAAGGAGAGGAGGACCTCCCCATCAGTGGACTTGGGGAGGAGATTCGTGAAGAAGGGGATGGGAGGGTGGGATCGGGAGGAGAGGAGGGAGGGGTTTATGGGGGAATACAAAGTGAATAAAGTGTAATTAATAAAAATTAAAATTAAAAAAAGAAATGTATATGGTCAAGAAAAAAATGTTTTCATTGAGAAGATTATACATTGCTGTTTAAATGTAATATATTCTGTGTTTTTCCGGAGTCAGATCACATACAGGGAATTAAGCTATATTGGTACATAGGTTAACAATAATAAATCAAATATGAAAATCAAAACTTATCCTTTTTGTCTACATGTAGAAAAATGCAAATAGCTCCATACTTAATCACCCTGAACAAAACTAAAGTCCAAAAGTAACAAAGACCTCAATATAAAACCAGACACAATAAACCTGTTAGAAGAAAAAGGGGGAAGAGCCTAGAACTCATTGGCACAGGAGACAACTTTCTGAATAGAACACCAACAGCACAGGCTCTAAGACCAACAATTAATAAATGGGACCTGATGAAACTGAAAAGCTTCTGTAAAGCAAAGGACACTGTAGTCAGAACAAAAAGACAGCCTACAGACTGGGAAAGGATCTTCACCAACGCAATATCTGACAGAGGGTTAATATCCAGTATATATAAAGAACTCAATAAGTTAAACAGCAACAAATCAAGTAATCCAATATTTAAAATGCAGTACAGAGCTAAACAGAGAATTCTCAATAGAGAAATATCAAATGTCAGAGAAGCACTTAAAGAAACATTCAGCATCCTTAGTCATAAGGGAAATGCAAATCAAAACAACCCTGAGATTTCACCTTACACCCATTAGAATGGCTAAGACCAAAAACTCAAGTGACAACACATGTTGGAAAGGATGTGGAGAAAGAAGAACCCTCATCCATTGCTGGTGGCAATGTAAACTTATATGACCACTTTGGAAATCAATCTGGAGCTTTCTCAGAAAATTAGGAGTAGTGCTACCTCAAGATCCAGCTATACCACTCCTTGGCAAATATCCAAAAGAAACTCAAGTATACAGCAGGGACATTTGCTTAACCATGTTTGTAGCAGCTTTATTTGTAATAGCCAGAAGTTGGAATCAACCCAGATGTCCCTCAGTTGAGGAATGGATACAGAAACTGTGGCACATCTACACAATGAAATATTACTCAGAGATAAAAAAAAAAAAAAACAAAAAAAAAAAAACAAGGAAATCATGAAATTTTCAAGCAAATGGTGGAAACTGGAAAAGATCATCCTGAGTGAGGTATCCCAGAAGCAGAAAGACACACACAGTATATACTCACTCCTAAGTAAATATTAGACATATAATATAGAATAAACATACTGAAATCTGTACACCAAAGAAACTACTCAAGACGGAGAACTCTGGTTAAGATGCTCAATCCTCATTCACTAAGGCAAAGAATCTTAAACATCAGAAAATAGAGCAAAGAGGGAACAGGATAGGAGCCTACCACAAAGGGCCTCTGAAAGGCTCTACCCTGCAGGGTATCAAAGCAGATACTGAGACTTATGTTCAAACTTTGGGCAGGAGCTCCACAATGAGAGCAACAGAACCAAAAGTCTGTGCACAGGGGTCTTTTCTGAGACTGATACTCCAACCGAGGACCATTCATGGAGATACCCTAAGACCCCTGCACAGATGTAGCCCATGGCAGTTCAGTGTTCAACTGGGTTCCATAGCAATGGGAATAGAGACTGTCTCTGACATGAACTGATTGGCCTGCTCTTTGATCACCTCCCCCTGAGGGGGGGGGGGGCAGCCTTACCAGGCCACAGAGGAAGACAATGTAGCCACTCCTGATGAGACCTGATGGACCAGGATCAGAAAGAAGAAGAGGAGTGGGGGAGGGGCACGTGTGGAGAAGGAGGAGGAAGGCTGCAATTGGGAGAGGAGGAGAAAGGGAGCTAAAGGAGGATTCAAAGTGAGTAAACTGTAATTAATAAAATTAAAAATTAAAAAAATTAAACTTATCTTTCATTCTTTTCTCTCTTTCTCTTTCTCTCTCTCTCTCTCTCTCTCTCTCTCTCTCTCTCTCTCTCTCTCTCTCTCTTTTGATTTGCTCCTAATCCTGGTTCTTTTCATTTTTTCTTTGTTTTTTAAAGTTATTATCATTTACTATAATTTACTCAATTTGTATACTGACTGTGGCCCCCTCCCTCTTCTCCTTTCAATTCCAACCTCCCTCTCTCTTCTCTTCCTATGTTCCTCCCCTAGTCCACTGACAGGGGAGGTCATCCTCCCCTTCTGTTTGACCCTAGACTATCAGGTCTCATCAGGAATGGTTGCATTGTCTTTCTCTGTGGACTGATAAGGCTGCACCAGCCATGGGGAGGTCATTAGAGAGCCTGCCACTGAGTTTATGCCAGAGAAAGCCCCTGTTCCCCTTACTAGGGACCCCACTTGGAGACTGAGTCTATGGGCTACATCTGAGCCAGGGTTCTAGGTCGTCTCCATGCATTGTCCTTGGTTAGGGTATCATTCTCTTCAGTGCCCTCAGGGCTCAGTTTTTATGTCTCTGTTGGTGTCTTTTGGACCTCTTGTCCCCTTTAGGTCTTTCTATCTCCGCCTTCTTTCCTAAGATTCCCTGCCTGCTGTCCAAAATTTGGCTATCAATCTCAGCCTTTTCTTTCTCTTCTACATTTCTAGTATCTGTGTGATGCTAACTTACAATGAAAACACCCCCAATCTCCTAGGCCTAATTATTTCTCCAGTATATCTCAGTCCATAAGAGAATACAATTCTATATTGCTTATGTATAAGGATGGACATTATAATTAATAATAGGTATACATAATAATGCATTCATAATTTATGAAGAATAAACACAAAAGCAGCTAAATTGAGATATGATTTGAATATTTCACTTTCATATTAAGTGCTCAGTGGTAGAATGAGCAGCTGTCAAGAAATGATAGAATTAAATAGTAAACCTGATTTTCTCTTCTGAATTTAATAATTGATGTTGGATTGGCCCTTTATTTTTTCCTCTGTCTTCTCACAGTTTCTATTCAGTACCTTTTGTCCTAATCCTGGTGTCATAAACATGCCTATTATATATCTTTGACATCGTTTTAATTATTGTCAAGCAAAATATACCAAATGAGTCTTAGTGAACTATGTATTTGGACATTTGTACTTGTTTTGGAAATGGTTTAAAATGATGTTTTTGTTTATTTGCAATTATTTTAAAGTTTGTTTTTAAAAAATAAATGCATAAAACATAAGATGTTTTTTGTTGGTGTTGGTATTGGTTTTCTTGTTGTTATTTTTGTAGGAAAAGGAAAACCCAACCTATCAGACTTCCTCAATGGTAAATTTACTTTGTCCATTTTAGGAATCTCTGCTCTTCCTTATAAAAGGTTTTCTGAGTGTTGGTGATGCAAGCCTTTTTTTCCAGCACTCTGGAGACAGATATAGGTGGATCTCTGAGTTCGAGCAGAGCCTGATCTCCAGAGTGAATTTCAGGATATCCAAAACTACACAAAGAAATCCAGTCTCTAGGGAAAAAAAAAAAAAAAATATATATATATATATATATATATTTAGTGATATATATATATATGGAGCCAAGTGTAATAATGGCTTTCATGCCTCCCTCCCCCCCTTTCCCTAGTATTATGGCCAAGAACAATCTTTTATAGGTTGAACCTCATTAAATGCAAAAAAAAGAAAGAAAAGCTAAAGCATGCTTTTATAGTTAAAAATAACACACAGTTCATCCGACTCTTATACCATACTTAGGTAAAGAGGGAATTGGATTATCTAATATAGAAAGAGCATTTGGGTGTGGAAACAATTTGGGAGTTAGAAGACTGAGAAATAGGGAACCACAAGGGTCAATATTAAGGCTAATTTTCTCCCACTTTATATGTTAATGGCCTGGAAGAAGGAACACCACCTCCCAAAGTGCCAAGAATAGCTGAGAGAGCAAAGTCGAGGTGAGAGGTGTCGATGACAGAACAAGTAGCGATATATTGGGAGAGCAGGCAATTCAGAAGGTGGTAGGCATAAAGCCTCGCCTCGCAGCTTAATGTAAAGGACGGAAAAGTAATGAGGCCAGAGATGGAAACAAGGGAAGTCAATAAACAGTGTAATAGAGGCATCTATAGCTCTCCAGTGAGTGGCAACCAAGGGTGGGCTGGACTGGAAGGGTTGTGATGGATTTGCATTACATCTAAGGATTCAAATCAAATCAAATTAACAGGCAATGGCAATGGTATACAGGGAGAACGCTGTCATAGGACTCTAAGCAATGTGGCTAATTCATCAAAGTGTAATCGCAAGGCTTCAAAGTTAAGCCTGGGCAAGGGAATCCAGTAATGCTAAGCAAAAAAGAATTGAAAACAACCCTCTTCACAGTGACTTACTTCTCTATTAGGTCTTTCTTAAGTCCATGGAAAAGAAGACAAATCAACTACCACCCAGGATGGAGGATCGAGGTTGTGTTTGCACTATTCCACAATTATTGAAGACTGGGAAGTGACAGTTAAACAAGAAAGACTTTATGATATACTGAACAGAAGGTCGCTGGCTAACTACAGGATTCTCAGTCTTTCAGCATGATTAGGAAATCCTTCAGATTCTGTTGAACTGAAGAGGAAAATCTGAAGACCCTGTGTTTCTTTTCTTTTTTTTTTTTAATTTTCCTTTTTATTTATTTATTTTTACTTATTACAATTTATTCAGTTTTTAGCCCAGCTGTAGGCCCCTCCCTTGTCCCCTCCCAACTTCACCCTACTTTCTCTTTCTCCTCCTATTTTTCTCCCCTGATAGGGGACTGATAGGGGAGGTCCTCTTTCACTTCCATCTGACCCTAGCCTGTCAGGTCTCATCAGGACTGGCTGCATTGTCTTCCTCTGTGAGTTGGTAAGACTGCCTCCTCCTCAGGAGGAGGTGATCAAAGAGCCAGCCACTGAGTTCATATCAGACAGCCCCTGATCCCCTTAATAGTGACCCCACTTGGAGACTGAACTGCCATGGGCTACATCTATGCAGGGGTTCTAGGTTATCTCCATGAATGGTCCTTTATTGGAGTATCAGTCTCAGAAAAAACCCTGGGACCAGATTTTTGGTTCTGTTGCTCTCCTTGTGGAGTTCCTGTTCCCTCCGGGTCTTTCATCTCCCCCTTCTTTCAAAAAAAAATTCCCTGCACTCTGCCCAAAGTTTGGCCATGAGTCTCAGCATCTGCTTTGATACCCTTCTGAGTAAAGTCTTTGAGAGGCCCTCTGTGGTAGGCTCCTATCTTGTTACTTATTTTCTCACACTTCCAATGTCTATCCAGTTTGCTCTTCTGAAGGAGAATTGAGCATCTTACCCAGGGTCCTCCTTCTTGTTTAGCTTATTTAGTTGTACAGATTTTAGTATGTTTATCCTATATATCTATTATACACTTGTAAGTGAGTATATACCATGTTTTTCTTTCTGTTTCTGGATACCTCATTCAGGATGATCTTTTCTAGTTGCCACCATTTGCCTGCAAATCTCATGATTTTCTTGTTTTTAATTGCTGAGTAGTATTGCATTGTGTAAATGTGCCACAATTTTTGTATCTATTCTTCGGTTATGACTAATATCCAGAATATATGAAGAACTCAAGAAGTTATAAGCAGCAACAAATCAAGTAATTCAATTTTTAAAATGGGGTATGGAGCTAAACAGAGAATTCTCGATAGAGGAATATCAAATGGCAGAGAAGCACTTAAAAAAAATGCTCAACATCCTGAGTTATCAGGGAAATGCAAATCAAAATGAGATTTCACCTTACATCCATCAGAATGACTAAGATCAAAATCTCAAGTGACAACATATGCTGGAGAGGATGTGGAGAAAGGGGAACCCTCATCCATTCCTGGTGGGAATGTAAACTTGTACAACCACTCTGGAAATCAATCTGGTGCTTTCTCAGACAATTAGGAATAGTGCTACCTCAAGATCCAGCTATACCACTCCTAGGCATATATCTAAAATATGCTCACATATACAACAAGGACATTTGCTCAACCAGGTTAATGGCAGTTTTACTCATAGTAACCAGAATCTGGAAACAACCCAATGTCCCTCAAAGGAGGAATGGATGCAGAAATTGTAGTACATCAGCACAATGGAATACTACTCCACAATTAAAAGCAAGGAAATAATGAAATATGCAGGCAAATAGTGAGAACCAGGAAAGATCATCCTGAGTGAGGTATCTCAGAAGCAGAAAGACACACACAGTATACCCTCACTAGTAAGTGAATATTAGACATATAATATAGGAAAATCATACTAAAATCTGTACAACTAAAGAAGCTAAGCAAGAAGGAGGACCCTTGTGTAAGATGCTCAATCCTCATTCAGCAAGACAAACCAGATAGACATTGGAAGAGGGAAAAATCAGGGAACTGGACAGGAGCCTACCACAGAGGGACTCTACCCAGCCGAGTACCAAAGTATATGCTGAGACTCAGCGAAATTTTGGCCAGAGTTCAGTTAATCTTATAAAGAAGGGGCAGATAGAAAGACCTGGTAGTAACAGGAACTCCAATAGGAGACAAACAGAAGCAAAAAATCTTGGCCAAGGGTTCTTTTCTGAGACTGATACTCAAACCAAGAACCATTCTTGGAGATGACCTAGAACCCCTGCACAGATGTAGCCCATGGCTGTTCAGTCTTCTGGTGGGTTCACTTGTAAAGGGAACAAGGACTATCTCTGACATGAACTCAGTGGCTGGCTCTTTAACCACCTCCCCCTGAGGTGTGTGGGGGGCGCAACCTTCCCTGGCCATGAAATAAGACATGCAGCCACTCCTGATGAGACCTGATAGGCTCCTATCAGTTGGAAGGGGAAGAGGACCTCTCTTATCAGTGGACTGGCAACTGGCGAGGGGCATAGGAGGAGAAAAGGGAGTGGGGATGGGATTGAGGGGACAAGGGAGGTCCCCACAGATGGGATAAAGTGAATAAATTGTAATAAATAATTAATAAAAAGTTTTAATAAAAACAAAACAAAACAAAAAAACAGACATTGTGCTCCTGCTTTGTTAGACCCTATGAGATGCTAACACCACTCATCGTTAAGCAGCTTTTCCAGACCACAGAGGAAAACAATGCAGACAGTCCCCCCCCCCATGAGACCTGATAAGTTAGGGTCAGAGGGAAGGGGAGGAGGACCTATCCTATCAGTGGTCTGGGGGAGGGGCATGGGAGGAGAAGAGAGAGGGAAGGTGGAATTGGGAGTGGAGGAGATGAGGAAGGGGCCTACAGCAGGGATACAAAGTGAATAAATTGCAATTCATAAATAAATAAATAAATTTTAAAAAATGAGCCAAATCAGACTTCCTCTTTTCTTAAAGGTTTTTGAATTTAACGTTACAGAATTATAATATATGCATGTAGATGCTAGACAAACAAGTATAGGTTATCTGTTTTTTGGTTTTTCATTTTTGTTTTTGTTTTTTCTTACTAATGTCCTAAATAATATCAACTTTGCACAGTCTGGAAACTGTATTGTGAGATGACTTCTGTACACCAAACTCCAAATTATTCTGGCACACATTTTTTTTTTCTTCTTCTGAACCCACTGTTACCTTTCTACCGGGAAACGATTAAGATAAATTCCAAAGGATATTTTAATGTGTGAAAAAGAATGACCTGTCTTTCAAATTCTAATTAAAAGGTGAGTGTTGAGCCTGTCCTGTCTTTGAAATAATACTATGCTAACAGAGATTGAGTAACAAAATGAAGAGCAGAATGTGGGCTGGGAGTTGGAAGCTCCTTCAACACAGAGGACACCAAAGGACAACCCAACTGCAAAGGGTTGTTTGCAATTTTGGTTTATTGTTTGTTTGTTTGTTTCTCTTCCTCCCACATTTACAAAGGAATAACTGTATTGCTTAACTTATTTAATTCTCTCAAGAGCCACACAAGGGTGTTTGCTGAAGACAGTTTTTATGCAAATGACTTCATCAAGCTAAGAACCTAATAATTGTTGAATATACACTGGTAGATACTGTGGAACACTGTATTGTAATGACAATAAAACTGATGATAAAAATGGAAAAATTCCTCTGCACCTCGAGAAAGTAAGTGGTAGTATAGGCCTAATTAACCCTGGGCTTAAATATTTCTGTTAAGTATAATAAGATAAGAACAGCACTGATTAATCAAGGAAGGAGGCTGCAAGTGCTTCCCTTCAGGAGCCTCATTAGAATAAGAGAACATCAAGGCCATGACTGGGCCTTGGGGTGGGAGGGAGAACATTGGACAGAATCTATATCATGTACCAAGAGTAAAGGAGAGAGTTCCATTTCAAATCTGGAGAATAAATTCATTAAAAGTGAAAATTAAGTGGTGGTGAGGAGAAATATAACAAGATACCAAGAAGAGGATGGCAGTGGGAGGCCAGAGTTGCCTCCTCGGACTGCAGCCTTCGGAGCACTCTGCCTGAGAAAATTATCTCTTGAGGATTCTCCAGATCAGTCCCCAGAGGTGGGGAAAAAAGAGAAATAAAGCTTTTTATAACCCTCTAGGGATCACAAAAAGTTTGCCATCACACAGTTTATTTCAACATGGAATACGTAACAGAAGCCACGGAGAAGGGAGGTCTTAAACTGAGAACTGTCGGTTGACAATACAGGCTATTCTTTGTCCCTGAAAGTTGGAGAGGAAGGAGTGGCTGGCTCAGACTTTAAAGTTTGTTGTGAGGGTATGGGCACACTTGCTAAAAATTTCCAGATTTAATTCTTTACAAAGAGCTTTCTTATAAGTATAAGGCAAACCATTCATTTCAAAGTATGCTTCTTTTCTCCAGTCAAGATTTATTTTGGTAGATCTCTTACAACCTTATGAAAATAAGACATTTGACCCAAGCGGACAAACATGTTTCTTCCCCACCAGTCTCTCATACCAGATATCACACAGCAACAAGACCAAGAACTGAAACCAAAAAATTCAAGCATGGTATATATTTCTGGATTAATCCAGGAACTACCCCTGTTTTTGACATAAAATTACAAACAACAATATCTTTAAAATGGTTAACCATTTCAGTTTTTCCCATAGAAATCAGAGTGCCTTACCTACCCTTTAGCAAGGCATTCTTATTCATTAATAAATGAAGAGGGCTTGAAGATTGTAAAAGTTTAGAAATATGAATATTGGCTGTATCTGACTCTTTCAAGGTCTGATATTCCATACTGCAAACTGCTGAAATCTGTAAATAAGTCTGCTAATATCAACACTGTGGTTTACATATGAGGTCACATATATGCGTGATTCTGGCCCAGTGGTTCTTAGAAGTTGTAATGTAAACCCTCCTTAGGCTGAGCCATTTGCATCACTCAGTGGCTTTCTATCCCTTTTCCTTCCTGGAGCATTTATATCATACACAACAAGCTTCAGATATCTGGAATTCAGAAATGGAAGGGCACTACATGCATCTATTTAGTGTCTGTGATCAGAAACCAACCTGTCATACATATTTCATTGTCGTGTAGATGAAGCGATATATAGCTTCATGAAGCCTGCATTGTCTTTAATATACTATCTGTGGGCTATACATATGGTTCAGGGAGTAAGAGGGCTTGCAGCTCTTCTGAGGGACCAGAGTTCAATTCCCAGCACCTATGTGAAGCAACTCACAAGTGAATCTGAAACTTTCCACTAGCTTCATATGTATCTGCACATATGTAACAAGCATATTGCACAAGTACTTGGTCTCATATATACACACAAATTAAAAAATACATCTTCAAAACATTTTATGTTCTATGCAAAGAAAGTACAACAGGAAAAATGTTTTCATAAAATGGGAAGCTAATAAGTTACTGAGGGTAAAAGAAAGTTTCAAAAAGTATTACACCATCTATTCTCAAGGTAATTTAGTAGATAATTGCTAAACACTTACTAGTCAAAAACTACTCTAAATAATCCATAATAACATTTAATAAAAGCTTATATTAATTAAAGAAATTATGCAGATCGGGTACCACTAGAACCTTTCTTTATGCTCTCATTCAATGGGTCCTTGAATAATTTCAGCATTTGTATCATGCTGTTTTAACGTGTAGATTTTATAATCTATTGCTGAGAAAGTGTAACATTTCAGAGTCAGACTAACATGGGCTTAGTTTCCAGTTCTGTTGTGTGAGACTTTTCCCCAGGTAGGTGAGAATGAACATTTGTTAACCCTAGATAGAATAAAGTGCTTCTACCCAAAGTCAAAGTCGGCTAAGCAGTGAGTGTACTGGTGTTTCTTATAGCGGTATGGAGCACTCAAAAAGCCCATCCCTACATGGGTGATGATACACGAAGCCTGCTTCCCTGGTTCTGTGTGTGCATCCTGCAGATAGCATTACAGGTGGGAAATCTTTTCTTCTGCAATAATATTTACTACTTATATAGTGTTGGAAACAAGATGGGCCCTGAGTCTGGTAGGTTTTGTGGACAACATGAGACATGTGAACTGTTTTCTATCTGATTCCGAGGATGCTCCCTCTGATAATAGGTTGCACCTCAAAGGAATTACTTCTAATGAATTCTGCCTCTGTCCTTGTACTTTCATAGTTTCTTTCTTTTTAAAATTAAAAAATAGATTATTTTTATGTTATATATCTTGATTAAGGTTTCGCATCCTCCTATGTCTCCCAATTCTTCCTCTCTTTCCCTCTTATACAGATCTGCATTAATACAATAAATACAAAGTATAAGATAAAACAAAAACATCAGTATATGACAAAACCAACAAAAGAAGGAAAATTGTCCCCAGAAGGCAAAAGAAACGTTAGCTGTAGAATTCCCTTCCTACCTCCACCTTGGCCATGTGACTTTCTTTGACTAGTTCGATATAAGAACATTTTCTGGAAGGAATCTTTGAAAAGTCCACCTTTATTAAGTATTCTTTCACTTCTGCTGATCTGAAAGGCCAATTCTCTGGTGAGAGTAGACATACATATCTCCAATCCCAGAACTTAAGAGGCGAGGCAGATCTTTGCAAGTCTGCAGGCAGCATGTACTACAGAATGAGATGCAGCCTCGAAGGCAAGAACATCCCAGCTGTTCTGTGAAAAATGCCAAAGTATTCCCTGAGGGAGACAAAGCCTTGTCAATGTCTCTCCTCAACACCTAGGCATTTCAATGAGAGCATCTAAGAGTATTCATACAACTAAATGATAGTCAAATGACTGAAGAACAGGATAGGCCAGGTAAAGAATTAAAACTGGTATTACTGCCTAAATTATTAAGAATGGCATGGTTCATTCATTCAAAAGTATATGCCCAAGAGAGGTATAGATGGGTCTTGAAGTAGATCAATTCCCAATTTTCTGAGGACGTCCTATTGATTTCCATTGTGGCTGTACAAGTTTGCACTCCCACCAGCAATGGAGGAGGGTTTTCCTTGTTTTATACCCTTGCATTTTCTGAAGAGAAAATGGACAGGGAGTGGATCTTTGAGAAAGGGAGGGAGTGGGTAGTTGGGAGGAATGGAGAAGTGTGATCAAGAAGTACTATATGAGAGAAGACTATATTTTCAAGGGAAAAAACAGAAGAAGATGTGGCATGGTTACTTGTTTTAGACAATTATTTCTTTGTGATAGCTGATTATGTAGAGAACAAAAGAGTATTAATAATGCATATGGGTTTCCTTACAGGAAAGTGTCCATAAGTCACTGGGCACTGCTTATAGACTTTTTCCTACCATTTTCTGGCCTAGGTTTTCACACTTTCCATCGGCCCTTTAAATTTGCGTAAATATTTCTACGTACCCATTCTGTGTTAAACCACACCCTCTATGATGCTCCTGGCTTTTTCACTGTTTCTTCATTTGATCTTCTGTTTCTAATATCATTCTACTCAGCTTTATACTTACTTGAACTCAATGAACATGATTATACAACCTCTTTCATGCTCCTTTTTGTTCATGTCACTGGGTTTGTCATTCATTTATCTTTTACGACATCTCCTTCTGTTGATGGCTTGCAATTCCTCATTTCATAGCATTTGCCTCTCCAGCAGTTTTGAACATAGTAAATTTATGTTTTTGAGTGTATTATTTTTCAGTCTTTCTTTTAACAATATTAGATAATTATTATAGATGTATATTATATGTTTATTAAAATATGAGATTATTGGCTATGATTCTCAGCATCTTCTTTAATATCTTGCTGGGTACAGTCTTTCAGAGGCCCTCTGTGGTAGGCTTCTGTCCTGTTTCCTGTTTTCTCCCTCTTCTGATGTCCATCCATTTGCCTTTATGAATGAGGATTGATTATCTTACCCAGGGTCCCCTTTCTTGCTTAGCTTCTTTAGGTGTACAGATTTTAGTCTGATTATCCTATATTATATATGGAATATCCACTTATAAATGCGTATATACCATATGTGTCTTTCTGCTTCTGGGATACATCTCTCAGGATGATCTTTTCTAGTTCCTACCATTTACCCGCAGATTTCATATTTCCTTGTTTTAAATTGCTGAATAGTATTCCATTGTGTAGATGTACCACAATTTCTGCTTCCATTACTCCTTTGAGGGACATCTCATTTGTTTCCAGATTCTGGCTATTACAAATAAAGCTAATATGAACATGGTTGAGCAAATGTCCTTGTTGTGTACTTGAGCATATTTTTGATATATGCCTAGGAGTGGTATAGCTGGATCTTGTGGAAGCACTATTCCTAATTTTCTAAGAAAGCACCAGATTGATTTCCAAAGTGGTTGTACAAGTTTACATTCCCACCAGCAATGGAGGAGGGTCCCATTTCTCCACTTTGAGCAGAGTGCAGGGAATCACATGAAAGAAGAGGGAGATGAAAGACATGGAGGGGACAGGAGTTTCACAAGGAGACAAACAGAACCAAAAATTCTGGGCCCTGGGGTCTTTTCTGAGATTGATTCTCCAACCAAGAATCATGCATGGAGATCACATAGAACCCCTACACAGATGTCCCCCATTTCAGTTCAGTCTCTAAGTGCTGTCCTAGTAATGGGAACAGGGACTGTCTCTGACATGAACTCAGTGGCTTGCTCTTTGATCACCTCCCTGAAGGGGGAGAAGCCTTACCAGGTCACAGAGGAAGACAATGCAGCCACTCCTGAAGAGACCTGATAGGCTAGAGTTAGATGGAAGGCAGGGAGGACCACCCCTATCAGTGGACTCAGGGAGGGGCATGGGAGGAGAAGTTGGAGGAAGTCTGATTGGGAAGGGACAAGGGAGGGGGCTACAGCTGGGATACAAAATGAATAAACTGTACTTAACACAAAATAAAAATTTTAAATATGACATTATTATTACTAGATAATTGTTAATTTGCTTACATAGGCTTGTTTTATTGTAGCTTGTTTTAATTAATTTAAAAATTTTAAATTGAAATATAATAATTGTATTCATTTGTGGGGTATATGTGATGTTTCAATACATGTATATGAAATAGGAAAAAATCTATCTTTTGAGGTTAGGTTAGTTTAATTTTCTTAGCTACAGTTTCTCTGTTATTATAATGGAAATAATAAACTTTATATCAAGGAGCTATTGCAAGAATAACATACAACAACAACAATGTATATAAATGTGTCAGTCACAGTACTAGGCATGTACAAATAACCACTAAAATTGACTTTTTGTATTCTGTCCTTCCTTGTGGCCACCTCCAACAGAAAAGCTTCTCTTTGACCATATTTTTTAAAAAGTGAACAGAAGTGTAATTTCTATGCAAATGTTGATGAAATTTTTGCCTAGTACAACATAATTCTCCACTGGCTTGCATGGGAGAAGCTGCAGAATAGGAATATAGATGTAATTACCCTGGTCATCCAGGGGATTGTTTGCTCCAGGATTTACAGTTCCACCGAGCAGGCAGCTTCTAGACCTCTAAAGAAGTGAACTGAAGCAAATTGGAAAGGCTCAAGGTTGTTTAAGGAGTTGTAGCCCAGGTAGCCATGAAGGAAACAAAGGGAGTTAATTAGAAAGACATTATAACTGCGAGTTTAAATGGTGTATAAGTGCACGGATTAACTCCCGAGACCTTTCATATACTGACACCACAGCAGAAATTTGTGAAAGTGAGTACTGACTGCCCAATGCGTTGTGCTCCATCATTCCTGTTTCTCTGGCATCTTTTGGATTATATCCAAGGGTATTTGTCTTGAATTTTCAGTAGATAACTCGACACAATCTGTGATCATCATGTAGATTTGTTTCTTAAACTTGACTGAGAATTGCAAAACATGAAACAAAGCAAATGGCTGCCACATCTTTGCTCTTTCAGAAAAATATTTGGTGGACATAAGCCTTGGCAGACACTGGCTAGTTACATTAAAATTTGAATGCAAGCAAAACATGAGCCTTTTGCCTGATTTTCTTTTTCAATCAGTTGTTAAAACCCATAAAAATAAATAGTGGCATTTCCAATGATAAGATTGAAGTTTTCACATAATAAGATGAAAACATACAAAAGTGATATTATGCAGGTAGTTAAGAAAAACTCTTAAGGAATAATTCGGAATATCCAAGTTGAAGAAAAAATTTACAGCCTATCTAAAGAAAATGGAAGAAATCCTTCTAGGCAGAAAGTATTATGTGAATCCAGAGGTAGCATGGAGTGTGTGGAGAAGAAGGTGGCTGTTACTAAAGTCTGAAATACATGTGATTCACTATAGGAAATTACCAAATTTTAGGGGAGACAGAGCCCCAACAGGACAACTCTCATCAACAAAAGAAGCCACAAGTTCCAAGGATGGGTTACATTTAATTAAGTTGTTGACCAAAGGGGCCTCATAGGAACCCTGAATCAACCCAAGCTATTGACAATGCTGTTGGCTGATCTCCACACACTGATGGTAAAGCTCTATTGCCGATGCCCACAACTCATTGACTACAGAGAAGTAAGTCTAACTAGTGCCTAACAAAAGCCTTCAGCCTACTGACTAGTATCATGGTATTGGAGATATTCTGAATACTACCTAAAGAGAAAGGAAACACTCACACAGCTTCAAACCCCGACCTTCATAAATACATGTACACAACGCGCTCACCAGTTTTGTGTTAACTTGATACAAACTATAGTTAATTGAGAGGAGGAAGACTAAGTTGAAAAATGGCTCCATAAGACTAGGCTATAAGCAGACAGGCCTATTCGCTGTTTTCTTGATTAATGTTTTTGCGGGAGGTCCTAGCCCTCTGTAGATGGTGGTATCCTTCAGCTTGTGGTCTTACAGTCTACAAGAAAGCAGTCTGAAGAAGCCACGGGGAGAAAAGCCAGTAAGGAGCACTCTTCCATGGTCTCTTCATCAGCTCTTGACTCCAAGTCTCTGCCCTCTTTGAGTTACTGTCCCGACTTCCTCCAATGATGAACAATGATATGGAAGAATAAGCTAAATAATTCTTTTTCTCCTCAAGTTGCTTTTGGTCATGGTGTTTCATCACAACTATAGAAACCCTAAGTTAAGACACATACCCACACAATTAAGTGCAATAATAAAACAATGACCAAAAAGGTAAGGCCTTAGTTTAATTGGGAATCTCTCAATCTTATAGTGATCCCTGTAAGAATATGCTACCACTTGATCAGTTCATCTATATATTAGTACATGCAGCCATTATTCTCATAGTCTATGCAATGAATCCAATCAATTTACTAATCCTGTTTTGGCTACTGTAATTGCTTTTTTTTCCTGTGAAACTTTAGATATGAGAATATCCTACCATTGTAGATAAATTAGTAGACAATTTGTTGGCATGCATAAAGTCCTAGTTTTCATTCCCAGCATTGCGTAAAAGTAGTTGCCTTAGTGCATGCTTGTAATCACAGCATAGGGACCAGGCAGGAGGATCAGAAGTTTAAAACCATACTCAGCTCCATACCAAACCAACAGAATAAGGATGAGGAAAGGGAAGAGAAAACTGAGACAGAAATGAACTAACACATCTTGGGTGCTCATCAGAGCAGTGGATTGTATCCATCTAGTCTCTTAAACCATCCACAGAGAGACCTGGTGAGCTCTCTCTCCAAGGGATACATCATAAATATACCCAATTTTCTCAGCCATATGGTCCCTACAACAGCTTCTTGGCTCAATTTTATAACACAAAAGCAATCACCTACACAATGTAAATGAATGGGTCATAATAAAAGTTTACCAAAGCAGGGAACAGGCTGGATTTGTCCCATTCTCATAGTTTGGTGGCACTAATCTAAATTGCAATCCCAACCATTATCATATTTCAAGAGTTCAAATAATATCAGATATTTGTTGTACCATCAATTTAATCTGTTAAAATTATATACATACATTTCTACAAGTTTCCCCGTAAAATCATCTTGTCACTTCCACAAGTCATTTCTCTCTGAGCGTTTAAGTGTGTACAAATGTTCTAGGTACTTTTACCAATGTTGGCAGTTTAAAACTTATAGCTCAGACCTCTACTCTTGCCTGATGCGTCTAAAACAAAAAGGGGGAACTGTAGAGAGCTGCGGAATGCTATGCCTTAAAGATGGAGCTGGTTTCCGCCTTCCACCTTCCCGATGGTGAGTGCTCTCTGTCACGAACAACTCCACATTTGGCTAAGGCCGAGGATCTGGCTTGCTTCCATGTATGTGGACCTATCTGCATTGCCCCCGTGGCACGCCTGGGTTGGCTACCCAGAGGCTATTTAAGCTGTGGGCTGGCTTTCCCCGGGGTCCGAGGATTGTTCAATGTTCCTGAATAAACTGCATTGAAAAAAAAAAAAAAACTTATAGCTCATCGATCATATATGGAATGAATACTTCCACAAATTACTTATTTACAATATATTGTTATAATGATTGAGGATATCAAATGGTATACATGAATATATGACAGTGTGTATATTATGTGATTTTAATTTTGAAATGCATAAAAATTTTTAAAATTAATATCATTTGGGCTATACAACCTGTCATCACTGTTAGAAAATTTGGAGCATTTACCCAGAATAGAAAGAAAAAAGATATTAATATTCTCTAAAAAAATATAAAAAGTAATATTTTTCTGTTTTATCAAAATTTGAAAGCTTTTTTTGTATTATTTAAACAAAAGTTATATACTAAGGTGGAATCTGGCTTACCCTTTTTTTTTCCAGGAATGCACTGCAGTTTTTAATCATCAAATGTATGTATCTAAAATTCCAGATGTGATAGCTCTTTTCTGCCTGTAGTTTTCGTTATGTGACTAAAGGGAAGTTTCAAGTGTTGTAATTTTAGACAATCTGTTTTGATTCATTACTGCATAATGGATGGCAGTTGGAGGTTTCACATTGCCAACTCTGTTTCTGCATCCTAATCATGCTAGATATTTAGTCTGCAAAAGGGAAAAATAAAACCCATCACCAGGACTTCTCCTTCTGGATTACAGAAGGATATAGACATCTTTGGTAATAAATTTACTCTGACAGCTGCTAAAAGAGCTACCAAGCTTAACAATGTAAGAAAAACAAACAAACAACAACAAAAGAAGACACAGAGAAAAGAAAAAAGAAACAAACAAACAAAAAACCAATCTAAGTTTCATTATTTATCCAAAACATTTATCTTTGGGAGAAGCACACACACACACATACACACACACACACACACACAAAGTTCATTTAAGTATGCATATAAGCAGACCTTAAGATACCATTTTTAACTGTCACTTTGGGGGTCTATCTTAGAAGGTACATTGTTAGCATGACTCCCATTTTTCATGAGAAAAATAAATGACTTGAAAATGCATTAGCTGCATTTGGAATACAGAGTCAGTCTCTGCTAGCTCTCTATAGGGAGAAATGAAAGTTTTCCCATGGAGAAGAACAAAGCAGAAGCAAGCCCTCTGGCAGTGATGTTTAGAGTCAATCTGGTGAGGGTGATGCCATCAGCAAAAGAGAAATGCTAAGCAGCTCTCTGGTGTTCTGAACAGATTAGCTCTCGCGGTTACCGGGCAGATGTGAATCTGTCCCGCTTGCAGTCTTAATGCTTCCCTGGTGTTAATGATGTTCTGAAGGGATCTGGAAATGGAAATAAATGGCTGGCCTGGTGGCTGCCTGGAGCTTCCTTAAGTGCTGGGCCTGCAGGGTATCAATTGTTTATTTAGGGGCTTTCAAGTTAGAGAGGTACATTGATTGGTCTAAACACTGTAGTGTATTACTGTTTCTTATCTCCACCCAAGACTACTTTCCTCGTCTCATTGTGAAGAAGATGACCTACTTTATTACAGAGAACATAGCTTTGCAGTGGCTTGAAATATGATTGACTGAACAATATTGATTTTCCACCCACTAAACTATGTTTTAAAATTACTTTGGAGCTGATTCTGTGGAGTCCCTTACTTTGAGGGAAGGCGTTGGGAAGAAAACATTTAGTAAGATAGGCATGGTATCTGTGCTCCTGGTTCTTTTAGGAAGAACTCCACAGTTACAGTCAATTATATTCTCCCTTCCTGCTAATTTTGTTTTCCCCTTCATCCTGCCTTCCCTCTCTTCCACTCTTCGACCTGTTTGTCCTTCTTCTTTTCTCCTCTGTATATCCTATACTATCTCTTTGCTAAACTGTTATCTGATGTCTTAGAAAGATGTTGGTGATAAAGTATTATAGAACAAGAAATGGAACACAGGGGCCGGACAATGGTAAAGAATGATGATGCCAGGAAGTCTGCTGCAAGTCTCTCCCAGAAATGGATACACGAGACAGGAACAACAGCATTGTAAACACGGAAGGGGGAAAATTCCACAGTGCCCGTGCCTGGGCAAATCAAAAAAAAAAAACAATAACGGAACAACTAAAACAGAAACAAACAAAACCCAAATGACTACTGAGAAGAGAATTAGCCTCTCCCAGGGAAAAGCCTCATTATTGGTTGTTCAGTGCAGAGTAGGTCAGCTTTGTAAACGTATGTACGCACACAACAAAAATGGTTTTGAGCATACACACACCACATATATACAGAAACACATGCATATGTGTATGCAGCAATAATAAGGAAAAAGAGGCTATCACCTGGAGAGTGGGGAGTCGTTGGAGGGATTCAAAGGAGGACTGCTGGGAGGGACTGTGGGGAAGAAATGGTGGGAGAAGTTGATGTAATTTTGTTTCAATTAAATGTAATTGAAACGTATTTTAAAACATGTTTTTAAAAGGGATGCCGAATGAGGGTTGTCTTTTCTTATCTGCATGTCACACATTTCTCACCATAAGACCTAAAACCAGAGTTTATGTATCTTATGCTTAGGTATTGTTTTATTCACTTTTGTATTTCTCTAACCAAAATATCTTATAGAAGAGATTTAAAGAAGCTTAGGGCTTAGGTCTTCTTAGGGTTTAGTCTGTGATTCCTGACCTTCATGTGTTTGGGAAGAACATCATGGCTGAAGAAGCATCTGGCAGATGATAGGTGTTTGTTTCCTTGTAGACAGAAAGTTTGTGGTAGCAAAAAGTGGCTAGAGATACTTTGCCTACGTGGCTCCCCTTTAGTAGTTGACCTACTACCTCCAGCTTGGCTCTGCCTCTAAAAGCTTCTATGGCTTCCTATAACGCGACCAGCAACTAGGGAGCAAGGGTACGAACTCTGAGTGTAAAGGAAAAATTTTCCATTAAAATCACAATAAATATCAGCGGGAGGGGAAAATGCTCACTGATTCCATGCTTATCTATTTTACATCATATTTTTTTTTGTCTTCTCTAACTCTCCACATCATCTTCAGCATTAAGTGTTCTCTCTGATATTTTTATTAATTATATTTATTCCCTCTAGCTCAACAGTGGAAAACTCAAGTATAATTTGTGTTATTTTTCCAAGCCAAAAGAACAATTTTAAAATACAGTATGTGGATATCTAACTGTGACACATACTTTTTTTTATTTACCATGTTTACTTACAGAAAAGTTAAACTCTTACTTTTCAAACTTTGTCAATAAACTGAATCCTCCATCATTTGATAAATATACAGTCCTGTCACAAACAGATCAAAAGGCAATCTGATTATTTATTTATCATCTTGGATTTAAATTTAATAAATGAAAGGTTTTCGTTACTTTTTTTGTTTCTCTTTGATATGGTATCTTCGTGATAAGAAAATTTGTATGACGATGGTAACCAGTTTTTGGCTGTCTGCTGCTCATATATTGTCTCTAAAAAAAAATCTACTTATATGGTGACTAGATTGATTTGGTAGTAAAGTCAAACTAGGTCTTGATTCCCAACATCCATGGGAAAACTCAGTACTGGGGGTGATCTGAGACAGCAGAGGCTTGCTGGACAGCCAGGCTCTCCAAAAGTGCAACTTCCAGGTTGAATGATAAACCCTGTCTCAAAAGATAAGGTGGAGAAAAATGACTGAAGAAAAGATCGCAAAGTCACCTGGAAACTCCACACACAGATGGTGGAGTTATACCATATAAGCACAAGAACATGCAACACACACACACAGAGGAAAGGGAATAGAGAGACAGACAGACAGACAGAAACAGAGACACAGATGCACACATTAGAAAGAGACACAGGCAGACAGAAGCAAAGACAGAGAGACAGACACACAAATACAACAGACCAGGCACACACAAAGACATAGACCAGACACACACACACAAATACACAAAACACACACACACGCGCGTGGGCATATCTGCTTCTATCATCACTAGTGTTTGTAACAACAGTGATGTCCTCAGAGCACAAGACTCCTTGAGACACTACTTTTCTTCATTGAAGGTTTTGCCCAACTCCTGCCTTTTGGCATAGGAAAATCTTAATGTTTTTCCCCTCCCAATATTGAGATTTTTGTATATTTTTCATGAGTTTACATTCCCTTCTCAAAGCACACAGTGCTGAAGACAGATTTCATCATTTTGTTGAGGATACAAATCATGAATAGAAAACAATCATTTTTTTTTAACAGATACTCTTGTGAGCCTATTGGTTAGGCATATACCCTCACTTACAAAATCTCCTAAAGTCTTACTTAATTCAAAAAGTATAGCTGTTTTGAAACTCAAAAATCTACTGATTTACTTTTCATTTCTCCTGTTTTTCTACCAGAGCAATCAGATTCTTCCACAATATATGGTAATGTATGGGAAATGCCTTTTATTTATTTATTTATTTTTACATTTTTTTTTCTTTATTAATTACATTTTATTCCCTTTGTATCCCCCCTGTGGTTCCCTCTCTCCTCCCATCCCAGTCCTTCCTTTCCTCCACCTTCTGCTTGAGGGGGAAGCAGCATTACCAGGCCACAGAAGATAGTGCAGTCATTCCTTATGAGACCTAATTGACTAGGATCAGAAGGAAGGAAAAGAAGACCTCGCCTATCAGTGGGAAATGCCTTTTGTAATGAGACAACATAATATTTCTCAGCATTTCACAATGATAACTGATGGTTTGAAGGAGAATGGCACCCCCTAGGTTCATATATATGAATGACTGGTCCCTAGTTGTTGGAACTGCTTGGAAAGGGTAAGAAGGTATGGCCTTGTTGAGGAGGTGTTTCACTGGGGACAGGCTTTGCGATTTCAAAAACCCATGCTGTTCTCAGTTAGCTGTCTGTACCTGGTATGTGTGGATCAGGATATAAGTTCTCAGCTACTGCTTTTAGCACTATGCCATCTTGCCTGCTGTTCTGCTACCAGCCATGACAGTCAAGGACTCCGTCCTTATGGGACTGTAAGCCCCAATAAATTGATTTCTTTTATAAGTTGGCTTTGTTATGGCATCTTATCACAACAATGGAACAGTAACTAGGACACTGACCCTTACTCTCCAATTCTGGACGGCTACCTCCCAGAAAGTGACTCTTTAATGAAGTTGGGCAGCACATTCCAGAATCTTCCACAGAAGACTTGATGAGAAACAAAATATAATACAAAATCCACTTTATATTGAAACCTACAGCACCATTGTCCAAAGGAAAATATATAAAAATAAAGAGAAGATATACTAGTAAAGATATATGAACTTTTTATTTTGCTTTAGAATGAAATATAACACTGTATGACTCTGATATATTTTGATTGATTGATTGTCAACATGTTGCTGAGTAACAGGGGAAGGAGATAGAAGGTGGGTAAGGAGTAGTCATTTTCAAAGAAGTTCATGCTGCTTGAAGGGCTACTTCTTATCCTTGCTCTCCAGTCCCTTCAACTATCACCCTAAATTTGGTTCAGTAAAGGTTGTTCTTTCTCACCATTCATGCAATGGTAACCTGTACTGATTTATCCCATGGTCACCTAGATTCATACAAACCTGGGAGGGATTATTATTTGAATCTCCTGGGGACCAATTACAGTGTAATATTCTCAAGGGATTTATGATCCATTGGTCATATCAGGAGCCAGGGATGGGCTATATCAGGCCTCTTCCTGAGCACAACCTATAGTTAAATGCTGTGGAAGGGTTATCTTCACTGGTGATGGAGTTTATACTGCTGTGTCTCTCTCCCCGCTAATGCCATCCAGCTCCCACTGGGCTTGCTCTTCTGTGGATGCAATGTTGAGCTGCTGGTGGGGAGCAGATTGTTTTCCACAGAGGAAACTAGATATGCTCTGTGCTGCTGTAACAGCAGCTCAGGCAGCAACTCCATGGGAAGAGGCTTCACCTTAAGCTCTTCAAGGCTAGGCAAGCACCAGCTGAAAGCCCAAGAAATCCCAAGCACTTGGCTCTAAGTAACGTTAAGTCAGTAGGAGATTCAAATAATGAGAGCTCAAAAAACATTCTGAAAATGTTTCAGAGGAAGGTAAAAGTGAAACTTAAAATAACTTTTTTTTTTTTTAAGGAAGAGGTTCAATAAATTTCTATGACCTCTTACTGAATTGTAAACATTTGAGATAATAAGTAAATAGATGGGGGAACGTTGCAGAAGAAAATATATATTAGGTGGTATCTGGAACTTTGCAGTGTTTGCCAATCCAAATTACAGTGTACACCAGACTAGTAAACCCGCTGAATTGCTTTGGGGACTCCCCAGAGTGTGAAGAGTGTGGGGGAAGGATAAGAAAGATTACCTGTGTTGCAAGGGGAAGAGAAAAGAGAGAGAGAGAGAGAAGATCAAATTAACTCTCTGAGAATTTGCTTTTCTTCGACTGGAATTGCTATCTTCAAACGCTGCAAAAGAGGTTTTTAAGTGAAGGCTGTAAACTCAAGATGTAGATGAAAAATAGGGGTGAGTATGCTCAACTATCCGTGATTTGTAGAAGTTCTTTGTCAACTTTCAGCTTTTGGGGGCTCTAGAAGTCTAGCTGGTCACACCAGCGCCAGGTAAGGCAGGGGAATGAGACGGGGGAAGTTTCTTACTACCCAGCCTTTGGACTTCTGCCTTGGCGTTTTCTTAGTGCTTATTTTACCCCTGCTCCCAGCTCCCCAGCTGGGAGAATGCCACATAATCAGATGGCAAAAGCAAAAAAAGTTTCTGTTTCTATTTCCTTTCCTCATCATAGAACCAAACCAAACCAAGCAGAGAACAGGAGGGAGAGAGTGGCGATCATGTTAGCATGAAGCCATTTGATTCTATTTGTGACTTACTCTAAGACATTTCTTATATTCTTGATCCTCAGTTGCATGTCAGTTCACACATGTTTGTTCTTCGATACCAAATAAAGACTCACTATAGATGTGTGCTTAAAAATATCTAACTGGAGTAATGGCTCAGTGTGAAAGATTTTGCTATACAAGCTTGAGAATCAAAATCCAAATCCCTAGTTCCCACATCAAAAGTTCAGCATGGCTGTAATGCCATCATTGGTAGGCAGAAACAGGCCAAACCTAACCGCTCACTGGCCTGCCAGCCTAGCCAAAACAGCAATCTTCGGGTTCACTGAGGGACCCTGTCTCTCAGCTATGCACTTATTCATACAGAACACATACATACACACATACATACACACACACACACACACACACACACACACACACAACTACTTCATTCACCTTTTTTTTTTTCAGATGTAAATTTCTCCCTTGCTGAGGAGGACATAGCTATGTCTCAAAATCAGAGAGCAGATGAATAGACATGAAATTTGACACCTGCCTGCTAGGTATGAGAATGAGGAGCAAGACAAGCTTGGAGATCATCTAGTCTTTCCAAAGAATGTTCACAGACTTGAATTTTAACTTGGAATTTTTAATCTCTTTACAACATACATACATACATACATACATACATTCACACACAGACATGCAAGAACACACTCACGCATGCATGTATGCACACATGCATAACTAGTTCATTCAGCTTCTTTTTCAAATGTAATCTTTAACATGCATATAATACCTAGTTCAAGAAAAAGGGGGGAAGTTAGTGGTAGTGACCTTAGATTTCATTAATAACTACTTAATTTTTATATTCATACCAGCTTGATACAAACCTATAGTCTTTTACTTTAGACTTGGATTCTAAAGTGCCATATTTTTTTTCTTATCAATTATGTTTCTATCACATGACTAAGAGTGTACTTGAATGTTTTTCCTGACTTTTCCCAGTTCCTAACCCTTCTCCTCATTTAAGAATGATTACATTTGAATATTAAGCTCTGTGGATATCATGGGACCTACCCAATACCTAAATTAAATAGTACTACCTAAAGCAAAACAATGCTGAGGTGTGTTGTCTCATAGGTCTGGCTTCTCATGCCTCAATAAATACTAACTGGATAAATTAATGCTGTTCTATCTTAATTGCTTGTTAGCATGTGTCTTCGATTAAATCAATTTTTTCATTTTTATTTATTTTACATTGCTTTCTTTTTTCTTTAATTAATTTTTTTATTTTTAATATTAGTTACAGTTTATTTACTTTGTATCCCAGCTGTATCCTGCTCTCTCATTCCTTCCCAATCCCACCCTCCCTCTTTCATCTCCTCCCTGCCCCTTTCCAAGTCCACTGATGAGGGAGGTCCTCCTCTCCTTCCATCTGACCTAGCTTATCAGGTATCTTGTGGACTGGCTGCAATGTCCTCCCCTATGGCCTAACAAGGCTGCTTCTCCCTTACTGTGTGTGTGGGGAAGAATCAAAGAGCCAGACATTGAGTTGATGAAGTTCAGAAGATGGAAAAATCTCCCATGCTGATGGATCAGTAAGATTAACCTAGTGAAAATGGACATTCTGCCAATAGCAATCTACAGATTCAATGCAATTCCAGCAAAACACCAACATAATTATTTACAGATCTTGAAAGAAAAATTCCCAACTTCTTTTGGAGAAACAAATGAACAAACAAAACAGATTTCCCAAAACAATCCTGTACAAAAACAGATCGTCTGGAAATATCTCCATCCCTGATCTCAAGCTCTACTACAGAGCAATAGTAATAAAAACTACATGATTTTGGCATTGAAACAGAAAGGTAGATCAATGGAACCAAGTAGAAGACCTAGAAATAAACCACACACTTGATTTTTTACAAAGAAGCCATAACCATTCAATGGAAAACAAACAGCATCTTCAACAAATGGTGCTGGTCTAACTGGATGTCTACATGCAGAAAAATGAAAATAGATCTATATATATCACCCTGCCCAAACTAAAGTCCAAGTGGGTCAAAGACATCAACATAAAACAAGATACACTAAGGTAGTTAGAAGAAAAAGTGGGGAAGAGCTCATTGGCACAGGAGATAACTTCCTGAACAGAACACCAACAGCACAGGCTCTAAGAGCAACAATCAATAAATGGAACCTCATGAAACTGAAAAGTTTCTGTATATGAAAACTTCTAATTAATTCTGCAGTGAGGAAAAGAAATCCCATAAATGAAGAGGTAAGCAAATAAAAGCATTAATTGGTTAATGAGACTTTCAAGTGGAAACAACATTATATTAATCTAATATAGGTGCCAAGGAATAGAACAGAGAATAAATGAAAGCATTTGTAGGTAGTATAGAACAAAACAACCCAGAGCTCTAAGTTCCATTTCTCTAGAGTCATATATGATCTATTTTTTCATTTAAATTAAATAGGTGTATAGATAGTGTCTGTACAATGTGAATTTGATACTATACATTTTTATTCATAAGTCAAGGCTTGTAATGATTTTGTCATTAGCCATGTATTTTGTGGTAACTTTTTTACTCTGGTGCCCTCTACAAGGAAATACACACACACACACACACATATATATATATATATAACCATTTCTTGAATCTTCATTACTTTTCTCCATTAAGACAATCACATAAGCTTCTGTCCATTAAGTGTTCAAGTTCTTGAATGAACAAAAGAGTATTCATAGAGAAAATTCCAAACTCGCCCTATTTGGGTTTTAATCATGCTCAGTCTTTCCTATAGATCTGACTTCTGATTACTGTATAGTAAGAATGTATAGCAAGAAACAGCAAGTCATCTAGGTTACTACTGTCAGTTACTCTTTTCAGGAACTAGCCATAGCAAGCCATTTTCTTCTTTGGACATCATTTTAGTAAAGGCATTTCCTTAGGTAGGTTTCCAGACACACCAGATGTAGGAGGTAGAGGAGGAGGAGGAAGATGAGGAGGAGGAGGAGGAAGATGAGGAGGAGAGAAGAAGAAAAAGAAGAAGAAGAAGAAGAAGAAGAAGAAGAAGAAGAAGAAGAAGAAGAAGAAGAAGAAAAAGAAGAAGAAGAAGAAGAATAAGAAGAAGAAGAAGAAGAAGAGTAAATTTCTCTCTTTGCAATTACAACACACAGGTCTATTGACACTCAGGTGAGTGAAATGTTTATATCCTAAAAGGAAACCCCTCCATCATTCTTAAAATTATACCCCCTCAAGACACTGAATGCCTCTCTACAGAAAAACTGCAGAGCTAGACAAAGGCTATGAGAAAGACAACACAGCATGCATCAGTAAATGCCTGTATTTATAGCACTGTGTCACAATAGAAACATCAATCCTGTTTTCTGTGGAAATTATAGAAAGTACTAACCAACATATTGTCCCCCATTCAAAAGCCAGATCGGCTTACAAGCTTGTTCTTTCAAGAAGCTAGAAGCTAAATTCTCAGTGCCATTCAGAGTATAACCCGAAGATGAAACACTCTAAACATTTTTTAAGGCTCGTTTAACTCAGAAATAGATATTTTCAAGCATCAAGCCATCGGTCCCGAGGTTGATTCCTGAGTAGTTCGAGGGTGAGATGGCAAGGGGTGGTGGAGGTTACCCTAGCTCTCTGCTGAACACAGACTAAACAATTTAAGTCTTCCTTGGCATATGTAAAAACTATGATATCACAGTTGCTTAAGTGCATATCGATTTGTGCATGTGAAGTTCCTGTTGCAAATAAATAAACGAATAAAGTAAATAATCCCGAGAATCCTTTGTGTTTTAAATAACTCCTTTCATACCAAACATCATCATCCAACAGTAAAATAGTATTCAGAAGTTCATTCTTGTAGCACTGTCAGGCTAGAGGGTGTTACAAATAAGGTTATGGATGACCAAAGAGCATACTGAGAGAAGTCAACATTAGGGGTGTGGGAGGAGAATGTGCAGGGTACAGACAAACAAACTTATTAATTAAACAGGTAGTTCTTAAACATCAGGCTTTGTGCTTTACACCAAGCATAGTAAGTAAGCCATTCATTAAACACACACTCAGCTATGCTTAGTAACTTTCTATAACTATCATGCTTTTAAGAAAAAATGTCTAGTGTTTCTGTCTCTTCTTCACCCAGACCACTTTTCAATTTGAATCAACTTCTGAGTAATAGATAGCTCCAGCTTTGATCCTGGGATCTGGACTTACCTTAACCAGCATTACCCCCCGCCCCCAAATTCATCCCCAACCCTATATTATCCTTATTCTCTGGAAAATAAGTTAATAATTAACTCTGCTCTCATCCCCCATATTGAAAGAGTCAGTGGCTTTCACATGAAATGTAAAATTCAGTCTACTCTCAGATGTTCCTGCCCTGTTAGTCCTTGAGTCAACAGACCCACCTGTAAAACGCCCGCTCCCCGCCCTTCCCTCGAAGTCTGCTGCTGCAATTGTGTTGCAGACTGCCGTAACATCATTTCATTTATCATCATTTCTCACAGTCCATCTGTTAAAATGCCACCAAGTTGCTGCTCTAATATGTGTATCTGATCAGCTCACTCCCAAACTCAATAAAACCTCAGCAGCATCGAATGCAATTAGATTAATAGCAACGTTTCAGAAGGGCACTCAAGCCCCGTTCACAGGCGGAAGTTCACTCAGTGGCTGAGATGTATGCTTCATTTGAGGAGGAGTTTACCTATGGTTTCGTGTACTGCTCTGTTTCCAGAACACTGTTTCCAGCGGATGCTTGGGAACTGTTTGTTAAAGGAATATGTTTGTGTTTACTCTCCCTATTACACTCCAAATATGCCTTCTTGTCACCCACAACCTTCTTCCTGACAAGATGGAGCTCACCTCAACATTCAATGTTATCCATTTCTGCTACAATTTCTCCACATTTAAAAATCATTTCTTTACTTACATTATATGTAACTCTGATAGAAAGTGGACACAGAGTTTATATTAATTCTTTTATCTCATTTCTCTCTTATGGTGTTACTTTTTCTTCTGTCTTCTCAAGAATCTCTTCCTTCTTGTCTTATCTAATAATATAGAGGTTCCCTACACACACACACACACACACACAGAGAGAGAGAGAGAGAGAGAGAGAGAGAGAGAGAGAAGCTATGATTTTTATGATTATCTTTACCTAATGGTGCCTTAAAGATGTTCCTTGGCTACCAATAAAACCCTTTATGTCCTGACAGTATTCACCTGACCAATGAATTTAAAAGAGAAACTCTCTTTTCTTTTTCATCATGATTCTTTGATGTTGGAGACAAATTTCATGATGTTCACGAGACACAACCATTAAATCAGCATCAGCAACTCTGATCCCATCCTGCTCTGCACAATGCTAATAAATGAGAAGACTTTACAGAATAATAAGCTCTTTTAAAGCTCGGGGGTGGGGGGGAGGAGACAACTCCTTGCTTCCCTCTCCTCGCAGCATCAGACACAAACCTCTTTACCTTTCCTTGATGGTTTCTGGATGCTTTTTCCCCAGGTCTTCCTATTGTCAACCCCCTCCCCTGTACATGGGATGGGAAGTTTCCAGTCAATTTAAAATCATTTTGATAAATTGGGAAGAAGTAAGTGTCCCTTTCTGAAACAATAGACTTTCTCTTCCAGACCCCCAGAAATAATTTAGCAGGAGCAGCCTGCAGATGATGCCAATGGCCTGTGCTGCTCTTCACATGGTCACACATGGTTGGGGCTTATGGAATTTTGTTTCCCATGCTAAACATTCTTACACGGCTGTTACTTTTTAGAACATCTACAAACTACGACTAATGTATTTGTTGCATTTTCAAAAACAAATTTCATCTCCCACCCAAAAGAGCACCTTGAGAAAATGCTAGGGCAAGTGATATAATTTTTTTTAAATATCTCATTTTAGCATTTTAACTGCTATAATTACACTCAGCTTTCTCATACAATAATTAATAATTAAGAAGAAAGATATTGTTTAATTTAAATGGAAACGAGGCTGAACTACCTACCGAAGGGGACAGTGTAGTATCCTTATCAAAAGGCTTCTTAAGATGGCACACTTAGAGCATTCGAAGTTAATTGTTTATATCATAGGAAAAGAACAGCCAGGGGATAAGTCACCAATAAAGCCAAAGACCGACTCTGGCAGTGCCAAGATACTTTCTAAAATGAAAATACAGTTGTTTGAAACTATATGCTTTGTAGCTATATCCACTTAAGGAATTAAGGTACATTTTCTGAGAATTTTTTTCATTCAAATCCTCTAAAAGCATGAGTGGTTTCACTTGTTTAATGAAAATAAAATGTTCGTCTTCCCAACTCGATGCTACAAAATTGAGAGGAAAAGGATGCTATTATGAACAATCAATTCTATCCCTTTTCTGTTGGAATTTGTGATCCAAGATTGGTGTGAAGTTCAAATTTTCTCTGTAATAGTGTTTTTCATTTCCTAGCACTCCACAATTTACACAGAATTTCATGTAGATTATTTCCTTTATTCCTAAACACTTTTGTAATGTTGGTGGTAAATTATAGCAATAAAAGTCTCAATGAGACGATACTGCACGTGAATAAGACAGAGCTAGAATATTAGAATGGTTTCTCAATGATTTAAATACGCATGTAGGCCTAAAAATTGACTCACACAACTAAATATAGCTTCACCGAAGAAAGTAAATTTTACTTTTCTCAAGAGCAAGATTTTGTTGGAAAGTATTTCTGACATCGTGTGATGGCCACAGCAGTATAATTTTAAGTGGTCTTTGTCTCTTGTTCAAATCTATAAAAGGGAACAGAATTTGAAAACAACAGTACCTGTTCACCTGGAGTAGCAGTAGCTCAGGGCTGTGATGCTTGGTGGGAAGGGAAGTGAAGGAGACTGCCAATCACATCACAATCGCCGGGGCTTTTGGAATTTTCCTTTTGAATGCATGCTTTTTAAGTGATGGGAACAAGAGCAGAAACTAAGAATGTATATAACACACAGTTACACATGTGTGAAGTTCTAAAATAAGCAGAAGTAATATAACATTTCTGAAAGAAATAATGGCTCCCCTATGGAGCACATAGAGGATTGGCAGGAAGGCACACAGGACAGCGTCCATTGATATGGAGTTGCTTTGTTGTATTTGGGGTTCAGGGAGCATGGGTATTCATTTGTCAAAACTCACCTAATTGCACATTTAGAAAATTTAAAATCGTATGATGTGTAAATTTAATTTCAAACAGAAAGAAAAAGCTTTAAAGCATTATTAATTAAAATTTACTTTGATTTTCAGAGTGGCATGTATTGGCAATTCCAAAACTAATTTTCTCATATTCTAGGCTTAAGGTGGAAGACTTAGGATAATGGGAGCCCCTTAGAAAGGCAGATGAAGAGAAGCAGGTGAAGAAATCAAAGTGTGTCTTGTGGTACGTGACCTTTTGTGTTTAACATATAGACAATCTTAGCTATGTTTGCCAGGAGGAACTGGACATATTGCCACATGAAAATCAATGAGTATAGCTAATTTCTAATTGTTATTTTCTGAACATCATTCTGCACTAAAAAAGTAAATAAATGCTACTTTTTAATTTTTATTTTATTAATTTTCTACAATTTTTTCACTTTATATCCTGATTGTAGCCCCCTCCCTCATCTCTTCCTGGTTCCACCCTCTCTCTTTCTTGCCCCTTATCTCCCTCCCTTAGTCCACTGTAAAGGGGCAGTCCTTCTTCCCTACTATCTGACCCTAGCCTATCAAGTGTCATCTGGACTGCATGGATCCTCTTCCTCTGTGGCCTGATAAGGCCACTGCCAGGAGTAAGTGATCAAAGAACAGACAACCAAGACTGCCCCTGCTCCCCTTATTAGGGATCTCATTTGGAGACTGAGCTATGTATGGGCTACATCTGGACAAGGGGTCTAGGTCCTTCCGATTTGTGGCTTTTGGTTGATGTGTTAGTCTCTGCAGACACCCTGGGCCTGTATTTTTTGGTTTTGTTGGTCTCCTTGTAAAGCTCCTCTATTCCCCCTTCTTACACCACTTTGGGAATCAGTCTGACACTTTCTCAGAAGACTGAGAATAACCCTACTCCAAAATCCAGCTATACCACTCCTGGACAAATACCCGAAAGATGGTTCACCATATGAGGACATTTGCTCAACTATGTTGATAGCAGCTTTATTTGTAATAGCCAGAATCTAGAAACAACCTTAGATGTACCTCAACCAAAGAATGGATACAAAGATTGTGGTACATTTACACAAAGGACTCTACTCAGCTATTAAAAAGAAAGAAATCATGAAATTTGCAGGCAAATGGATCATCCTGGGTGAGGTAACCCAGAAACAGAAACACATGCATGGTATATACTCACTTATAAACGTTTATAAGCCATATAATATAGGATAAACATACTAAAATCTATAAACCTAAAGAAGCTAAACAACAAGGAGGGCCCCACAGAGAATGCTTAAACTTCATTCAGAAGGCCAAGCAGATAGATACAGAAAGCAGTGGAAGAAAGGGAACAGGATGGGAGCCTGCCACTGATGCCCTTCACAGTGGATTGAACCAGATGCAGAGACCCACAGCCAAACTTTGGGCAGAGGGCAGGAAATAATGCCTTCTATCAGTACCCAATCTGGAATGTTTCACTGTGCCAAAAAAAAAAAAAGTTTGAAATAAGGTCATAAATTTAGTACAGCAGACAAGAAAAAGAAAATTCTGATTGTGTTGCAACAACAAAAAGTAAAGAAGGGCCCAATGAATGAAAAGTCTCATAAAAAAGAATAGAGTGAATGAGTAGGTAAATGAGTAGGTAAACTGATGGCTGAGTATTTAGCTTTATACACATAGTGTAGCTCTCTGCCTGAGTCAGTAAAGCCTGCTTTGCCAATGGCTGATGATGAAAACTGAGACTTAGAATTGGTCACATGGCTGAGAATAAGGGTCTGTTGTGGGAGAACTCTGTGTCACACCCTTGGAGACCCAGGTAGATTTGTGAAGAGCAAAAGGAAGGACTGTGGGGTTGGAGGAGTAGTGGGTTTGGAGGAGTATTGTAAAACTGCTTTTGGTGTACAGGTTCCCCACTGCAGTAATGAACGCACAGCAGCTATGGCAATCTAAACAAGATGCACACGCACACACACTGTGGGGAGATAAAAAAAAGGAATACATTAGCATTTTTATGAAGCTACTTGGAAAAATAAGGGGGTTTGAATGAGAATGCAAGTAAGATGGGGAGGTATTGTGGCTGAGTATGGTCTCAGCGGGCTGTATATAAGAATGAAATTCTCAAATATTAAAAACTAAGTAAACAGACACAGCACCCATCTCGAAAAAAGCTCCCATCTTGTTAGGTCCAGAAAAGTCTGTATCTGTAGCTCAGGGAACATCCCAGAAGGAGCAGAAAGATGGTAAGGCCACTGAGACCATACTGAGTCTACGATGAAACAGTCTCTCCTAAGAGTGGCTACATATGCCAGACTGGAATGATGGCAGTATCAGTGGACAGAATAAGCTGGAGGAGGAAGTATATTTTGTGGGGTCCCACCCCCAGCCAAAGAACGATGGGCAACTATTGACTGCTGGGAGAAGGAGGATAAGCATCTCCCAGGGATGAGACCCTTACTTGTTGTCCAATGAAGAGTGGTGAGCATGAGACCGTATGCTCACAAGGAATAGAAATGCACTCAGCACTCAGCAGATTTTATTTAAATATTTGCCCACGTGTGTGTTTGTGTGTGTGTGTGTGAGTGTGTGTGTGTGTGTGTGTGTGTGTGTGTGTGTAACAATGTTGAAGAGGCTATTAACTTGAAAGCAACAGGTTGAAAGGAAGGACTGGAAGGAAAAAAAGGAAAGGTAAACGTGAAGCAATTTAACTTCAATTAAAGCATATAATGATGATAAGTTGAACTTACTTAATAATTAGAGAGATCATAAGTCCATAAATCATAAGTATAAATAAATTAGTATTGGGTGAATGAAATTTTTTTTATAGCAGAGTGAAATGAATTCTTTAATTTTGGATTTTTTGAATCTCAATTTCTATCAATGCATGCCAAAATTATAAATTTGATAAAGCATGGGGTGCCCTTGATTCATTTTTCCCTCTTAGTTTTATTGGTTGCAAAAGCAAGTATGAGCTTTCTATTGGAGAAACATGGGCTGGGTCCTTTATGGAAGAGAGCAGCATTTACCGTGCCTACTTTGGCAAACTGACATCTATTGGTTTCCCATGCAACAGAAAGAAAGAAATACCGTCTCTTGTTTTTTATGTTTGTCTCAGCAATAAAAACATTATGTAAATATTACAAAGAAACATCGGAAAACTCCAATTATTAGAAAATTTCAGTAATATTTAAATAGGCTGTGCTCCAACATATCAAACTGAAGAAAGACACAGAAAGGCCAAACCAATAGTCCAGACTACTACGATAAAAAAGACAGGACAACCAGGTGCATGTGTGAGTCTATGGCAGGTCCTAGAAAAGTCATCCAGGATATTACTGGGACAGCTGGGAAACACTTGCATACAACTACTGATGAGACAGTGCTGTGTCAAGGTCCAATTTTAACATTTCCGTTCCCGTACTCTGGCTACATAGGAAATGCTCCCTAAAGAGCTCTGATATGTAGGAACCTGCATTGGTATGGTTCCCAACAATCATATATATTGATAGAACAATGGAGAAATAATGATTAACGTAAGCTAATGGTAAATGTATGGAATTGTGTGCATGATTCTTGATACGTTTCCGTAAGTTTGAAACAACAAAATTAACATTGGAAGTCAGATGCATATGGTGTTAACTACAAATAATTACCTTTGTATTTTGAAGGGCAAGACTTTCTATCAATATATATCATGTTTAAAATTCACAATGCCTACATAAATGTATTCAAACTATTTTAAAACATCATATTTTATGCATTTAATTCACCTTTAAAGACATTGTAGTACATACATTAATAACTCTAAACAAATTAATTCCCTTAATAGTAACAAGTTGCTTATAAATAGGATAATTTCAACACATGTTTTTCCAAATTATGTCATTCCTCATATGACTAAGGAGAAGAGGTGGCTCTTTTTTTTGTTTTTTTTTTTTTTGTTTTGTTTTGTTTTTTCTTGAGGAATTTATGAAATTAAGAACCAGTTAAGCTTTTGGAATTCAGGAGAAAAATATATCACCTGTCCTTATTAAGTAAAGTGAGAGTTTAAGATTTTCACAGGCATAGGGGTGTGGAATGGTGATACCTCCCCATACAGTGATAAGTTATGTTTTAAAATGAACACTTTATATTGTGAAAAATAAAGTTTAACAAGTACCTCTGGGCTCATTGTGTGTGCAAAAGGAAATGCCTTAGCTCTGAATTAATTTTCTCCATTAAATATTATCTTCAAGACACTTTTTAAAAAAATCTTGACTGTGACAGCTCTGCTGGATTTTTTAATTGCCTAAGAGTCTGAAGCATCAATAATGGAATGCATACGAGGAACAACTCCCATGCCAAGTCCTAACTTTGGTAAATATTCTAGTGACTGCTGAGGCTTGTGTCAGAATCTCAGCTCTAGATACAAAAAAAGAATCCACATATTGTAGCTTGTGCTTTTATTTAGGCTACTTCTACTGTGGTTGCTTGTTTATGGAAGAAATAAATGCTTTTACTAAATGCTATGTATATTCAGTCAAGGGTCCATGGTCAGTATCAATAGTAGCGACAGCGTATATCTGGGATCCACTGTAACACTGAAAGACCAGCAAAGAAAGACACAGCACAGCAAGCAGAAACCAGGTGTGAATACAGCATGCTATTTTACTCTTCTTGAGTTTATAAACTACGTTTCATTGTTGAAGCAAATATTAAAAAGTGTCTGATGTGGATCTAAAAGGTAGAGAAATATGGAAGACATCTACTATAACAGTCACAGTAGAAAGAATATAGGAGTGACAAACTTTCTTTTTCATAGTTTTTATTTTTCTCAGATATTCTTTTGTTTTTCTTTTTTAATTAAAAGAGATTCTTCTTCCAAACAATACATCCTTACCACAGTTTCTCCTCCTTCCACTCCTCCCAGCTCTTCCACATCTCCCCTCTCTGCAAGATACACTTCTACGAAAAGGGTAGCCTTCCAAGAAACACCAACCAAACAGGACAAAACAGGATACAATAAGACAAGGCAAAAGACCTCATATTGAGGCTGGAAAGGAAACCCAGTAGGAAAAAAGAACTCCCCTTCTGGGATATTTCACTCAGAATGATCTTTTCTAGATCCCACCATTTGCCTGCAAATTTCATGATTTCCTCCTTTTTGATTGCTGAGTAGTATTCCATTGTATAAAAATACCACAATTTCTGTACCCATTCCACCGTTGATGGACATCTGGGTTGTTTCCAGGTTCTAGCTATTACAAATAGAGCTGCTATAAACATGGTTGAGCAAGTGTCCTTTTTGTGTACTTGAACAAACTTTGGGTATATACCTAGCAGTGGTATAGCTGGGTCTGTAGGAAGCACTATTCCTATTTGTCTTAGAAAGCGCCAGATAGCTTTCCAGAGTGGTTGTACCAGTTTACATTCCCACCAGCAGTGGAGGAGGGTTCCCCTTTCTCCACAACCTCTCCAGCATGTGTTATCGCTTGAGTTTTTCATCTTGGCCATTCTGATGGGTGGAAGGTGATATCTCAGGGTCGTTTTGATTTGCATTTCCCTGATGGCTAATGAGGATGAGCATTTCTTTAAGTGTTTTTCTGCCATTCGATATTCCTCTGTCGAGAATTCTCTGTTTAGCTCTGTTCCCCATTTTTTAATTGGATTACTTGGATTGCTGCTTTTCAGCTTCTTTAGTTCTTTGTATATACTGGATATTAGTCCTCTGTCAGATAAAGGGTTAGTGAAGATTCTTTCCCAATCTGTAGGCAGAAGGAGAAAGACAAACATGGGATATACTCACTTATATAGACCTATAAGATATGATAAACATAATGAAATCTATACACCTAAAAAAGATAATCAATTGAGCGGACATGGGGTAAGATGATCAATCCTCGTTTAGAAAGACAGATGGGATGTGCATTGAAAGTATAACAGGAGTCTACTGAGCACATCTGAAAGACTCTAACTAGCAGTGTTTTCAAAGCAAAGACTCATGACCAAACCTTTGGCAGAGTACAGGGAATCATAAGAAAGAAGGGGAGTTAGTCTGATGGGGAAAGGATAGGAGCTCCACAAGGACCAAATATATCTGGGCACAGGGTCTTTTCTGAGACTGACATTCAACCAAGGACCATGTATGGATATAACCTAGAACCTCCACTCAGACGTAGCCTGTGGTAGCTCAGTAACCAATTGGTTTCCCAAAGTGAGGGGAACAGGGACTATTTCTAACAGGAACTCAATGACTGGCTCTTTGGTCTCCCCACTCCCGAAGGGAGGAGCAGTCCTGTTAGGCCACAGAGGAGGGCTTTGCAGCCAGTCCTGAAGATACCTGATAAAACAGGATCAGATGAATGGGGAGGAGGTCCCCCCCATCAGTGGACTTGGAAAGGGGCACAGTGGAGATGAGGGAGGGAGGGACTGGGAGGGAATGAGGGATCGGGACACGGCTGGGATACAGAGTTAATAAAATGTAACTGATAAAAAAAATAAAAAAGAAAAAAAAGAAAAAAGAACTCCAAGAGCAGTGAAAAAAGATGGAGACACACTTACTAAATTATGTTAAGACAGGTGAAATTATGAAGCCACGTGATAGGGTAATTGCTGCCACGAATTTAGAAGACATTACTTCTAAATGCATAGTTCACATAGAAAACCAAGGCATTTCATTCATTACCCCCTGGAGGTTCATGTCTTTATTATTTATGACATACGATCAATCATTCTATCCAAAAACGCTGCAGATACTAACTCATACAAGCATTCACTGAAATTCTTACAGTGTCATCTAACACTCAAAGTAAATGTTTCCTTCCAGTACACAAAATCAAACACATTATATACTGCCAAGATACAATGTGCAGTGAATACATTGGAAACATTCCTGTATCAAAAGGAAAAAAAAAATCACAAGGAAATCGAGAGGATCCTTACCCATATCAAAACCCAGAATGATAAGCATTACGCTTGAATGCACTGCACAGTCCTGTTTGCACACTGTCTTAAAGTGTAGGCCTAGCTAAGGTCTCAGAGGGCCCAGTCCTCTGCTCTGCTTTCTGTCTCCTGTGGTTTCCTTTGCTAGAAAGACAGCCACCACCAATGTCAGCCTCGTACTTCTAGAACTGTGGGCCAAAATAAGACTATATCAGTTGTTAAGGAAGCCTGTTCTGGGTATTTCATTTTAGTGTTATAAAATGGTGCCATGAAAATAGAGAAATCCAAGTTGAATTAAAAATAAGTAAACCACAAGAAAAGAGCACTATGAAAAACAGATAGAAAAGAATTAGAAAATAAGTAAACAATATTCTTAAGCTACAACGTATTACAAATTACATTAAGTCTAAATATTCTAATTGCGAAAATTAAAATAGATTGACAATCAATTAAAATTATGATCTAACAATATGCTGCCTATAAAAATAAATTCAAGTATAATAATAGAAGCTGATTACAAGTAAAATATCAGTTAACAATAAAATGCTAAGCAATGAAAAGTGAGTATGCTCACATTAATATAAATATAGGTTTATACAGACACAAAAGGGAAAAAATCTATTTCTAGCATTCCAGAAAATATAAATTCAAATAATTCAAAATACTATAGTGTCACGTTTTCAATAAAATAAGCTATAAAATAAGAATACTATTAATTTGAACAAATAAGTCTTAAGATATCTATCACTGTTGATCATTTCTCAATTCATTTCGCTTCACTTGGAATTTTGTAGAACACAGATCAACACAATGAATCATCAGCCTTCTTTTGTTTTGGTTACAATCCATAGTAATTATTTAGACTAATAACTATTTATTTGTTTTGCTTTATGCACTTGCTATTTTCATAATCACAAAGAGGCAGAGGTGCTTATTTTATTAAGCCAACAATACAAACATGTTTTAACATAAAATTGTACTACTTGCGCCTATCAGTGTGGAAGTCAATATTCACAAATCATTGTGGATGTAAGCACACATATAGACAAAACATCTAAAACAGCTGACCACAAACATGTATAAATAACAGATAACAATGATCAGGTGTTTTAGATTCTTTACTTGCTGGCTTCTCCAATGCCCTTTCCCCTCCCTGGACTATCACCCATATGCTCAACCCCTCCATGACTGTAAAGCCTTGACACTGAGACATGGGTTCCACATTGTCTGCTCGACCCGTACTTCTAGAAAGTAAAGGAAAGAAAATCTGTCTTGTGAATCTTTTGAGCATCCCATACATGAAATTTAATAGTTTGTCTGAATAAGGTTCAAGAAAGAAAGAAAGAGAAGTTGCACATGGAAAGGGAAAACTGAAAGCTTCATGTATGTGGAACCAATAATTGTCATATTTCCCTTATTGGGCATCAAGCTTTGCCCCAGCACTGAAAATACTGCATCCACCTGACCAAACAGCAGGGAGAGTGATGGTTGCCATGGCAGGTATCTAACAACTTTGGATGCTAATGACATTGAAAGAATCCTTATTTAAAAAAAAATTATAACAGACAAGGTCATCTATTTATGCAGATAAACATACATTTTAATTTTTAAGTACTGTGTAGGCTGTTGATAACAACTTTTAGGTGAAACAGATACAATAATAGATGATTTTTCAGTCTCTTTTACATTTGTATTTTCTTTACTCAGTCTCAAATAAGGAATCAACTATTAAATGCTGTTGTTTTAGCTAGTCAGAAACTACAAACTTTTTATAAAAAAAAAGTTTGAGGTAAAAAACGTCCTAGAGATGAACTACATTTACATGCTAACCATATTATTACAATTTAGGAATAATCTAAAAAGTGTTTACAAGAAATTTTTAAATTAAGCATGTCAATAATGCCAAATAGCAAACTATTAGACTAAGCGCACACAGCTAAGGGGGAATTCAGCTAAAAGAGGCCGAGAGGCAGTAGAGAGGAAAGGAGAAGGCTGCCTAATGAGAGCAAAATGGAAACTCAATTGTCTTAGGACTTCTGAGGGCTGCCTAACTGGATGGAAGCGAAAGAAAATTTGTCTGGTACTGTAATCAGGGCATCCTCTCCATACTCCAAAGAATGCTGGCATCAGTCATTAGCTGAATTTCTTTCAGCTCTGAAGAAGATAATCCAATGGACAACATGTGAAAACACAAGCAACTTTTCTGAACACTCCTGAATACAAATATTGTCAGTCAAAAACAATTAGACCATTTATGTCTCAAATAAAACCAGACTCAAGAAAAACAAAACAAAACAAGAAAACTCATATGAGAAAACTCTATAAGCAGAGATTTTTCATTCTCACTAGTACTGGGAAACATGAAACGTCATCTAACAATGATGTGTAAGGCAAGACGTCTTTGCAGAAGTCAAATGCTGGGCATCTTTGAACCAACATTCTTATGATGAAGGCCAAAACAGAGGAAGAAGAAATGGGAATCAAGAGTGAAGTCTGGTACAAAGATGTCTTTGTCTTCAGGATTTGAAATAGGTTCTCCTTTCCAAAATAAAATCATGTGATGCGTTAGAATTTAGGTAGGGGGAGGCCTAGGAAACGTCCCTGAGACAAACACCTCAGTCAACTGATTAAAACTCTCCACAGGTCCTCCGTACAGCAAAGTGGGATAGGCCGACAAGCTATGGTCAAAAGTCCTGTTTGGTTCTGCCTTCAGTTTGGCTTGCCAAGTTGTTAACAAATCAGGCTTGTTTTGTCTATCATATAGTACGCCAATCACTGCAACAATTAGTTTTACCAAATGGAAAAAGTTCATCTGAAATAAGACAGAGTTATTCAACTCTTCCCAAGAGTATTTACTTATGTGGTAAGCATTGTTAAATACAGTCACATAGGTTAAAAAAAAAAAAAAAAAAGATTAAGGGCTGGGACAAAGCTCAGTAGTATGTCCAGCCTGCATAAAGCCATAGTTTGACTCTCAACCTGTAAATAATAGTGATAATAATAAATAATAATATATAAATTAGAAATAAACAGTTTAATGGTATACTAAGTTTATTTTAAAGAAACTAACATTTATTTCCCTTGAATAAACTAAGATGTTGGTGATAAGGCTGTTTTGATCTATTGACAGTGATTGAGAGTTTTCAGACACTTCTCTTATCCAAGTTTTATATATACATATATGAATATCATATATAGATATATTTTAATATATAAACATGGATACATATATACCATATATGTGGATATACTTATAGAAAAATATGGATATATAATATATGGATATATTTTGCATATGAATATGAATATATGTTTTATATGTATACAAATATACACATATATACCATTCGTACTTTGAATTGAGGCGACAGGTGCAGAGTGGCAATGAGTAGACAGGTGTAGAGACTGTGAAACTTTGTGTAATTACTAAGAAAGTGGGAGGCTGTAGAGCTGAGCTTCTACAGGAGCTCACACTTAGGAAACTATCTTGAGTCTTAGAGGAGACTTCAAACTTTAAACACCTGGGGAATATGACCTACAATGAAAGCAACCAGAATAAGTGAGAATTTTTTGGTTTTCTCCATAAAATTCAGAAGACAGTGTTGATGGGAACCAATAAAACTGGTGTATGGTTTACTCAAATCTAGTACGCTTGTGTACACACTGCTCTCGCAGTGGGCCAGAGCAGGTTTCCCACTTCTTCCTACGAGGCTGCTCACAATCACCTGCAACTTCATTTAGTGGGGTGGGGGTCCACTGCCTCTGATCCCGGAAGGCCTCTGCACTTAGACGTACGCCACGCCACACCCAAACACCCCATTTAAAAGAATAAAAACCCGTCCGATACCTTTTTCTCAGAGGCGGGACCTGGGGCATCAACCCGCATGCAATCATGCTCTTTGGGTGGATGACACCTAAATGAACATCGGTACAAAGTCCCAATTTATTTCTAATATCAGAGATCTGACCTCTACTCTTGCCTGATGCGTCTAAAACAAAAAGGGGGAACTGTAGAGAGCTGCGGAATGCTATGCCTTAAAGATGGAGCTGGTTTCCGCCTTCCACCTTCCCGATGGTGAGTGCTCTCTGTCATTAACAATTCCACATTTGGCTAAGGCTGAGGATCTGGCTTGCTTCCATGTATGTGGACCTATCTGCATTGCCCCCGTGGCATGCCTGGGTTGGCTACCCAGAGGCTATTTAAGCTGTGGGCTGGCTTTCCCCGGGGTCCGAGGATTGTTCAAGGTTCCTGAATAAACTGAATTGAAAAAAAAAAAAAAAAGAAAATGTACTTATAATAAAACTCCTGTGCCTCTTAAAAAAAAAAAAAAGAATAAAAACGACCCTAAAACCTATACACAAAGGAAAAATACAACCTTACGTTTGCATATTCTACCTAAAAGGACTGTTTCAGTTTACTTATCTACAGGAAGCTGTGTAGGAGAGTGTTATCACCATACAGCGACATGGTCTCAGTTTTCCCCAACCAAATCCCTTTCCGTGTTAAATAAATCTGAGCTCTAAACAGAACGACGCATGGTGTGTTCTAGCATGCCTTGCCCTGCTTCTCAGCTGCTGGAGGTGGTGTTGTGCAGAGACGGGCAGTGAAGTCTTGCACATTCTAGCTATTAAATGTCAGGCCACTGCTAAAGCTGAACTCAAGGATGAACAGTGAAATGGTGGAAATTACACCCAACTTCTTTTTAGCTCAAATAACACAATAACAAGGCAGCTAAAATGTAATAGCTTGGTGGTAAGGCTAAAGTCAGGTTAAATGCAATCTAATTAAGTTGTGACTATTCCACAATTCAAGTTCAGAGTAAGAGAAATCACAAAACCGGGCACAATTTTGCAGAAATGAGAAGAAAAATAACATAGGATCCTACCTACTAAGAGAACCAAAACCTTAAATTAATACACTTTTATCACCACACATATTTTATATTCAGCATCTGTAATATAATAAAATCATGAGTGTTACAAAGAGGCAAAAAAATATAAACCATAATTAAGGAAAAATATGCTTAACAAAACATGGCCTGTAGATGGCCCGGCATTTGAAACTCTAACAAGAGATTTAAGTTTATTGATAATTACACATGTGCTAAAATTAACAGAGAAATATGCAGTAGAAATGTTGGCTGGTGAGGAAAGCATTGAAAATAATTCCAGGTTGTAAACTATGTTTATCTCACTTTTAGGAAGCAGAGGATGAGAGGGAGAAAAGACATCCTGGGGGAAAGGTCTGAGCACCCACCATGACACTCACAGTTGCTTTACCTGTGATCTTCAACAGTTTTGCCCAGCAGAAAACAAGGATATCTGCTCAAAAGGGAACACAAGTATCTCACACTGGGTAGATGAAGCCTCTCTGGACCTCTGTTACATTAAGCAACGCATTCACATGTTTGCATAATTCTCAGTTAGTGAAGATCACAGCTTATTGATTCATCAGTAATTCAGAACTGTGAAGATAAGAAAATCGAGCAATTAAGGAAATAACTAATATCATTACATGCATGTTGGTGTCATGTGTGAAACATTACAGATAAGGTGTGTGAGCTGAGATATTTTATGACAAATCCCTCTGCTGTTGAAAGGACTAGGAGAAAAGAGAATATGCTATTGGTGAGAATATGACTGACCAACTATGGGAAATGTACACTTATATTTACTTTTACACTAGGCAGTGAAAAATGCTTTACCTGGGTACATTTCCAAAAGTTTTCACCATGTAAAATTAATCAAGCATCTGAATTTGTGAATCCTGTAGACGTTGCTCAGCGATAACACATCTATGAAGCCTGGGAGTGAACTGATAACCAGTGTGCAGAGCCTTGCCCCCCAGAAGACAGTTGACAACATCCATAGAAAATTTTAATCGTTATGCTTGTAACATCTGGAGAGACCAGGTGTGCTGCTATTTATCTTCAGGCTCTACCGCTATAGTGGAAAATTCTCAACTTTGGGCGTAAAATAAAACCTAATAATATGCTGAAGAGTGGGCATTTCTGAGAGTGATGTACTTTGCTTCAGTATAGCTTGTTTTGTATTCCTATATGTTCTGTTTAAAATTAAAAAAAAATGAAGCACTATTATTGTGTGAGTTAACAAGCCTCTGTCCAGATTCTTATTCTTCTCTGGTCCTCTCTGCAATACACTCCAGGAGAAGGGTATAAAGTACTAAGACACAAAGCAGACATTCATCACCTGTCAAGAAACTCAACTGTAAGTAAATACTTCCAGAAACTTTGGGGTTTTGTTCTATGATCACAGGCTATGTGTGGTAGTAGGAACATTACTGGCAAAACCTCGCTAAAATCAGTAACTCTGGACCAGATCCCTTTAGAGAAAACAAAAATTAAACTTTCTTTAGTGTTAAAATTATTTTTTTTCTTAGTTCCTTTCCAAAGGCCTGGGTATGGAGAAATCAAATGGGTCTGGGTATTAAATAAATTCTACTAGTTAGATAAATACTGAGCAAAAATATCTCAAGTCCTCATGGCTTATTTTCCCCGCTATTGAGTGGATGCAATAACAACATGTTGACAGAAACTGGGAAATAAGAAAATAATTCACAAAGCTGCTAATGCCAAGGCAAACGGTGGGTGCTTAATGCTTTTAGTTTCTGCCCCTCACATCTCCTTAGAGCAAACAGAATCTTTTTGGACCATCTTCTGATTTTTATTATTAGCTTGAAAACAGTCTGTTCACAAAACATCAAAATTTAAACAGCATTAAACCAATGGAAAAATGTAAGTAAAGCAAAGATCTGGAGTAGAAGTGTGAGGAGGGCAGAACCTTCAAAGTCCACGCCTGATGCTCTATTCCCATCAGCTAAGTTCTACAATTTCCAATATAGAATAACAGGGTAAAGAATCAAGGAAAATAAGAGTGAGGCTGGAAAGTCATTCCAGAACCAATCTTTAACAATACTACTCACCAAACTACAAACAAAATTCACATTTTAAAGAAATGCATGTCTAATTTTCCATGGGATTAAAAAAAGGGGAATATATTCTTACTAAAAAGTCAAGACACCAAAAAAGTAAAAGATACAGGATGCAAATCATGCCATTTTAAATAAAACATAATCTTATGGGCACACGCGAGGTAATGTAAAAGTTAGTACACCTGAAAAAGTTTATAAACTAAGGAAAAAATAAAACCTTCAAAGTAAATGACACACAGAAATTGATATCTAAAGGTAAAACTTGTTAATATGTTAGTTTACATGGCAAGAGGGAGTTAAGGTTGTAGGTTGGATTAAGGTTCCAAACAGGTAAGATTAACATAAGATTTTCTTGTCCTATCTGAGAATGTCTAATGTCATCTCAAGGACCCTCAGGGAAAAAAAAAATGAAAAGGAAGATGAGGTCAGACATCAAAGGAAAGACAGGTAGGAATTAACCGCATCATTGTTGATGGAATGTATTTGATTTCAGGGAGGGGAAGGATAAGAATAAGAGTTTTGGGAGTAATATCCTTTTAGACAAAAGGTATTTAGTTATGCCAGCCCTACCTGGAGTTTGAAGCAGAGTTTAAGGCCCTGTATGGTAGGGTAAAGGTGAACTTCTAAGATTATTTTTTGGAGGAAGAGGCATGTCTTATTCCTTGAGGATGAAGGCTTAGCTATGTAACAGGGACCAAGTGACAAAAGTCAGGCCACTGAACTGTCCCTAATGGCAGGGTGACTGACTGGGGCTTCATCCTGCTAAGGAGTCTTCTCTCCTCATGGTCTGAAGGGACAGTTTAATCTAACAAAATAAGAATAGCACAAGTTAAGGAAAGGGGAGGAAACAGATTTTCCCAGCGGAGTTCCCCAAGGGGATCACAACCAAGCCAACCCATGTATTTTAGAATCCTGTGAGCTGTGTAACTGGTGGTCTTGACAACTATGAAAGAATAAATATGTGCTACTTTAAGCTGCGAAAATCGTGATAATGCATTACACTAAGAATAATATAAAGCATAAGGAGAATAATAAATAATATAACTGGAAATAATTAGGAAACAAATGTACATGCTGATAATGAACAAATTTTAGTGCTGTGAAAACACTACTAAAAAGCATAGACCTCTCTTGAGACAAATGAAGCAAATAAATGAGAAATTGGGCAAATAAAACATATTAGGAATGAGAAATGGGGCATCCCACCAAAGGCCAGACACACTAAAAGTACTGAGGACAACATGAACAACTTTCGAAAATATAAATGAAGTGGATGATGCTTAGAAAAATGGAATTCATCAGATTGATTTTAGACTTAATAAAGAAGTCAGACACTCTGCCAAACACTAACGGAAATCAATTTTCAGAAAAACATATTCTCCCAGAGAGAAAAAAAGGCCCATGAAAATTGCTTAAAAGAAGAATATATCAAATACAGATACCAATCAAACCAATGTCTTCAAATTAACTTGATGTTTCACCAGAGATTCAAAAGTAAAAGTTTGTGGTAGAGTCTAGAACACGTGGAGGCAGACAGGATATTTAAGGGATATGGCTTCCATGAGTCCGTCTCCACATTTCAGACCCTGGAGAGTCGAAACTCTAAATATGAGCTTCCGGAGAGCGTTCCAGATTCAGTTCATAGAAATTTTTTGTTGCTAAGATAGGTGATTGTGGACAGTAGTGAAGATTTCAGTGGGAAAACAAACACAGCCAATGATGTTTGTAGTCTATCAAAATGCTATTACTAGCATTTTTTTTAAAAAAAGACCTTTTTCCTGGTATTTTTGGCAATTCCACACATTTTATATGGAATTTTGACCATTTTCACTCCTAACACCTTTCTCATCTTCCTCACTCCCCAACTGAAATCCTTGTTCTTCTTAACTAGTATTATCCTACATTTTCATAGTGTAGATATGTGAAGTGATGTGTGTGTGTGTGTGTGTTTGTGTGTGTGTCACACTGAGCTTAACCAGTTTTGCTAACATGAACATAGGATTAGGGTGATAGTTACTGAATCACAGACAACATGGCATTTGCTAAATAACAGGAAAATTACTTCTCCTAACTTATAGTTGTTAACTTATAGTGGTTCCTCATGAAGGGTGAAGCCTTCATAACCATTCTTCAATTCATGATGAAATACTGACAAGCCCAATTTTGCAAAGGTCAGGTGCAGCTAATCACAAGTACTGTGAGTTCATGAGTACTATTGAGTCACTCATGAGTCACTTAATGTCCTCAAGATAGCACACCTCTGTAGAGAAATTTTAGTCCAACAACATGGCTGCTCTGGCAAGGGATCACAACCAATAATGCAGGTCTGTGTGATCCAGCTGGAATACGGACATGCCATTAGCACACACTTTTAATCCCTTTTTCCATAGTACACACTTAATCCCTCTGGCTGAAACATAGGCAAGAGGAAACTTTAATTCCTCTGGCTGGAATTTAGTACACAGCTTTAATCCCAAACAATGAGGTCTAATCGAGGGGCAGACAAAGTGATGAATAGGAGAAAGATTTGACAAAATGAGTCAGAGATAGTATATGCCCAGCTCTCATAAGAACAGACAGAAAAAAGAAGCTACTTAAGTGCAGTACAGAAAGAGAGCAAGAGATCATGGAGACAGTAAATTTCTGTGCAGTTTGGTGATGTTGAGTACATTAGTGTTCCTGCAGTAGGGTTTGTAGAGTTCAGAGGCAGTTTTTCCTAGCAGAACAATTAGTGAGAAGTGCAGAGAATCCAATTTGAATCAGTCAGCTTGAAGAAGAGTCTTGAGCCATAACAATTGAATTGAACCAGCCAGCTTGAGTTCAGAAAAAAAAAAAAAAAAAAAAAAACTGGAAAGGGTGATCTTATTCACCAATAAGTCTACTAGGATAAAAGCATTCTAGTTCCAGGTTAGCAGACAGAGGCTAGAAGCTGAAGCCTTCAAGTTCTGCAGAAGATTACATTGTACAAAGGATAGAATCTTCTGGGCCTTTGCCTAGTGTTACTTAGCCCAAGCCATGTAATCTTAAAGCTTAGTTATGGCTGTCATCTCATCCCCCTCATCTGAGGAATTAAAACATTTACAGTCCTCCTGCCCTTTAGTTCTTCAATTATTTCTGTCATCTTTTCTATACTATTCCCTGAGCCTTCTTAGAGGTGAAAATAGATTTTTGTTTGTTTGTTTATGTCCAACAACTTAGTCCAATAACTCAGACAGTTATTATCAGCACTTTGGCCAGTTATGACTCTACATTAACCATTGCCCACAGGGAAAAGAGACTTCTGTGTTCAAAGCAGAGACAACATTAATCTATGGATATAAACTTAAGTATTTAGAATTCAGTTTGACAATATGACCACTTAGCAAACCAACAGCAGCAGGTCTCCCCTTAGGGCTTATGACTTCCTCAGACAGACTTTTAGGCAAGTGTTCATTACTAGACATAAGCTCTGTTCCTGGAACAGGTCTAATTCCAATTAATAAGAGGTTGGTCACCCCATAATAGTCATGCCACTGTTGTATCAGTGAACACAACTTTTCTGGAAAGTTATTACAGCTGGTAGAGTTTCCCCCATAATGAATCTGTCCATAGTTTCTCCTCCTTGGTGCTTTCATAGCACTTTCTTGTACTGTATTCTTTAGCCAGTAGAGTATAAACTTCTAGTTTTGTTTTTTTGTTTGTTTGTTTGTTTTGTTTTGTTTTTTTCTATTTTGGTTTTTCCAATGCTCTGCAAACAAAGTGTGTCTGTCTTCAGAAATAGAGTATTAACCTCTCATTCTGGTTGGCAATCAACAATGTTGATAACCTGTTTTGTCTGTGAAGGCAGAGAACTGGGCTCTCCCAGACTACCAACATGTAGGACTAACACCAGACATTGAGATATTTATTTAATTACTTGTGACTTCTGGGGGCAATATTATCAACCCATGTAGAATACTACTGTACAGATCCTTTATTCTTCATTCAATATTTTACTATATTTATAAAATAGTGGGTTTCTATATGGCTTTTTCATATGGCCTTTGGTTTTGGTTAACTCTTTTCCCTAAGCCCTCTGTTTACTATCCTAGCACTGTCCAATTTATTTTTTACATCATCATTATTATTATTAATTACAATTTATTCACTTTGTATCCTGGCTGTAGCCCCCTTTCTCACCTCCTCCCAGTTACCCACCCTCCCTCTTCTCCCCTCTTCCTCTTCCCTAGTCCATTGATAGGGGAGGTCCTTCTCCCCTACTATCTGACCCTAGCCTATCAGGTCTCATCAGGACTGTCCGGATCCTCTTTCTCTGTGGCTTAGTAAGACCACCCAGCCAGGAGGAGCTGATCAAAGAGCATGTAACCGAGTTCATGCCAGAGACTACCCCTGCTCCCCTTACTAGAAAATTCCCATAAAGACTGAGCTGCCTATAGGCTACATCTGAGCAAAGGGTCTAGGTCCTATGAAAGAAAGATGGAATAGAAAGACCTGAATAGGAGACAGGAGCTCCACAAGGAGACCAACAGAGCCCAAAACCCTGGGCCCACAGGATCCTGCAGAGGCTGATGAATCAACCAAGGACCATTCATGGAAAGGACCTAGACTATTGTTCAATTTAAATGATTCCAACCAAACTATCCTTTTTATTTAATCACTTTTGTTCTACTTCATCCTTCCTAAGGTTTCTTTTCTAATTTCCTGTTTAATAGCCCCCTTCTAGCTTTCTGCCCTCTACAGAAACTCTACATTAGATACACTAATCCATTAATTGAAAATTGTGGTCAACTTATGAAAAACAAGATGTAGAATTTATTTTTCTAGGCTTTATATGCCCACTGTTAGTATATTTTATTCTCTGTGTGTGTGTCACTCATTTATGCCAGTATATACCTGGATGTCTATCAGTGGTTGCCTGCCCAGCATTCTCCATCTTGTGAGCATATAGTATATTTTCTATCTACGTATGAATTCTCACATAGTTCTTTTCAACCTCCCCCCTCTTATGATCATCCTTCTGTCCTGGCATCAGAACATAGACCTCATAAGACATGGTAGTCGTTTAAGGAATACTTGCTCAAAACTTACATCTTACTAGAGGCTTTCAGGTAACCAAGATAATAACATATTTCCATTATCATCAGGGCCATCATAATGAATGGTTTGTTTTCTGGCTTTTAAATTCTCCCCCACCACTTCCCTGTTCCATATCTCCATAGTTAGATCTATGAGTCTCTAGTCAACATCCTAAACTTAAGAAAGTGAGTCCATCTCACTTTAAACACTTGTCTTTTTCTATGGGTCATTCCTATAGCAATGACCTTAGATTCAAGAAACAACAGGTCTGATGGTCAAATTTTGTGAAAATAGTCCAATCTGGGACTGGTAAGATGGCTCATGAGAAAATGTGCAGACTGCAAGAAATTTGATGACCAGAGTTCAGTTCTCTATATCCAGTGTAAGTGCATGGCAGGTATAGAAGTCACCTGAAATCACCTAAAATCACAGCACTCAAGAAGCAAAAACAGCATCTCTTGATTTAACTGGATATCTAGACTAGCTGGAATTGGTGAGCTCCGCATTCAGTATAAAGCTGTGTTTTAATTAAATTGAGTGACAAAGACACCCTCTGTCAACCACAGACTTCTACAGGCAACATACTGTCTATGAGTCTATGAGGCTGTGCCTATAAACATACAAACATTCATATAAAAACCAAAACCAAATAAACAGTAACAACACACATACACATACACACACACACACACACACACACACTATCCAAACTATCTCCCATGAAGCATCAGGCTTCTTACCACCAACAATGCCCTAGGAGGCTATCTTGAGATGATGTTCACTCAATCCAATGCCTCACAAAGATTATCTTCTCTGCCAATGATACCAACCCCAAGTCCTCCCTTTATTTTCCTTTTAATGAAGCCTGCCTGGATCATGGCAAAAGGCCCTAGATCTTGAAACTTTTGTGTTCTTCGTGATTTGGCCCAACATTGTCAAGCTCCTTTTCTGATTTTGCCCCTGTTTGCTTTTTTTCTTTATTTTATTTTATTATTATCATCTATTGCAATTTATTCAATTTGTATCCTGGCTGTAGCCCCCTCCTTCCTCTTCCCTCAATCTTACCCTCCCGCCCTCTTTTCTCCTTGTACCCCTGCCCTGGTCCACTGAGAGGGGAGGTCTTCCTACCCTTTTGTCTGACCCTTGCCTATCAGGTCTCATCAGGACTGATTGCATTGTTTTTCTTTGTGGCCTGGCAAGGCTGCACCGCCCAGAGGAGGTGATCAGAGAGCCTGCCACTAAGTTCATGCCAGGGAAAACCCCTGTTCCCTTTACTAGGGACCCCACTTGGAGACTGAGTCTACGGGCTATATCTGAGCCAGGGTTTGAACAGCTCTTTGGAAAAGTTGGCCAAACCTGGTACTTTGTAAATCCCCAAAGGTGAATTTTTTTTTACTTAAAGCTCCAATGATATCATGACTATGATACAGAAATTGTGATCCCTTAAAAATAAGTCAATACTCGTTATACTACTAAGCAAGTTGTTTTGTACCCTAATCAGTGATACTAATATTTATACCATCATATTACTATGAGAATAATTTTTTAATATTAACTGAAAATTCATAAATGATGTTACTTTTGACTCAGTGTGTGTGTATGTGTGTAAGTGTGTGTGCTATTTAGATGTCAAAAACTAGAAAAGGTATATAGTACACAAGACTAGAAAGCCGAAGTTTCTACATAAGTGGAACATTGCTTCTGTGTCGGGAAATATCAGTGTGAAAAATGAGATCAAAATGCTTTTGGTTTCAGGAAACATAAATGAGCAAATAGCTGTAAAATCTAAGAACTGCATGAGAAACCAATTTGAAAGTTGAACAACAGAAAAGACATCCATTATTCAAATTGCTATCACTAGACAAGTATAAAATTTATTTGATGTAAACATAATTTCTGAAAGGTAGCTAAGAATTTTCCTCTTCAGATGAAAAATGAAAGTTTTTCTCCAGTGCTTTTGCATACAAGTCTTTTATTATTGTATTATCTGTGCTTTTCAAGTATTGTATATCAATTGATAGGATGAAAATGAAAATAAATATCTCTTTTTCTGCTAAAAAATAAATTAAACAATGATTTGCTGCATAAGACTCCCATTATTGATTATGGAATTTCTGATTCAAAGAAACAAAAATCACAGCATATGAGAACATATCTTTGTTCTTTGCTTAAGGAGCCTAAAAGAACAACGTATATAATTAATAATTAAAAACCACAATTCCCTAACTATTGGAGCAGATTAACAAAAATTAAAAAATAAAATAAAAACAAAAACAACTTAGGTCTGGCTGCTCAGGTCTGTGATTCCAGCTTCTTCGGAGGCAGAGTGACCAAGGTCACAATCAAGCCCAAGGCCTGTCTCAGCTAAATTAGTCATTGCAATTTAGTAAGACAGTTTCAAAACAAATAAATATAAATGAATTAGAGAGATATAAGTAGGTAGGTAGATGATAGATATATGACTGATAGATAGATAGATAGATAGATAGATAGATAGGTACATGTATACATAGATACATACATAGATAGATAGATATAGTAGATCGATAATAAAGATAGATGATAGGTAGATAGATAATGGATTAATTGATACATATGTATATTCAATCATGCATACATATGTGCATAATTACATGCTTACATACATACATAGACTGAGAGAATACTAAAAATAAAGCTCAGTCTAAGAGTGTTATCTAACATGCTCCAAGCTTTTCATCCTACTTCCAGTACTACCAATAATTCCTGGAGCAGAAAGCATATTACAAGTAACAAAGTTTGAATAAATCAAGAGTTCATAAGTATGGAAGGCAAGAATGAGTAATATAAATTAAAAACTAATGTTTGGTCTTCCATGTTATTTAGCTTCATTAGGACTGTGAATTTTAGTATGGCTACCCTGTATTATGTGACCAATATCTGCTTATAAGTGAGTATAAACCATGTGTGTCTTTCTGAATCGTTGTTACTTCACTCAGGATAATGTTTTCTAGTTCCATTAATTTCCCTGCAAATATCATGATTTCCTTGATTTTAATAGCTGAGTGGTATTCCGTTGTGTAAACATACCACAATTTCTTTATCCATTCTTCAGTTGAGGGACATCTAGGATGTTTCCAGCTTTTGGCTATCATAAACAAAGCCACTATGAACATAGTTGATCAAGTGTCCTTGTTATAAGGAGGAGCATCTTCTGGATATATGCAGAGGAGTATTATAGCTGGGTCTTGAGGTAGTGCTATTCCCCAAATCTAGCACTTTTCTGAGAAAGTGCTGGATTGATTTCCAAAGTGATTGTAACAGTTTGTACTCCCACCAGCAATGGAATAGTGTTCCCCTTTCCCCACATCCTCATTATCATGTGCTGTCATTTGAATTGTTGATTCTAGCCATTCTGACTGGTATAAGATGGAATCTCAAAGTCATTTTGATTTGCATTTCTCTGATGACTATGGAGATTAAGCATAGGGAGAATGCTTAATTCTTATTCTGAAGGACAAATAGAACAGACACCAGAAGTGTTTGAAGAAAGGAAACAGGACTGGAGCCCACCATAGATGTCCTCTGAAAGACTCCATCTGGCAAGGGATTGAAGCACATACTAAGACTCACAAACAAACTTTGGGCAGAGCACATGCAGTTTCATTAAAGAATGGGGGGACAGAAGGACCTGGTGGGGACAGACACTCTACAAGGAGATCAACAAAGCCAACGAATCTGGGCCCAGGAGGGCCTGAAGAGACTGATGTACCAACCAAGGACCATGCAAAGAGAGGACCTAGGGCCCCTGCTCAGATGTAGCCTATAGGCAGTTCAGTCTTCATGTGGGTTCTCTAGTAAGGGGAGCAGGAGTTGTTTCTGACATGGACTCTGTTGCCCCTCTTTGATCACTTTCCTGTGGCAGGGCAGCTGAGCAAGGCCACAGAAGAAGAAGATGCAGGCAATACTGATGAAACTTGAAAGGTGGGATCAGATAGTAGGAGAGGGGGCACCCCTCTCTTAGGGCAAGAGGAAAGAGAGAGGGGGGAAGAGGGAGGGAAGGTGATACTAGGAGGAGACAAGGGAGGAGGCTACAATCAGGATGTAAAGTGAACAAATTATTAAAAAGTAAAATAAAAATAAATTATAAAAACTAATGTGGGGAACAGAATATTGCAGTTTTCAAAAAAAAACCAAACAACAATGATTTGGCTGATGAATTAAAACTATTGAAAATCTCCAAAATTTTTCCTAAGACTATAGAGGAATTAGGGAAATATATCCATTCAAGAAAATCTACGAAATCTCAAGAACATTAGACAACTGTAATATTTGAAACTGGTTCCTCTCGCTTACCTCTGAATTGTGTGAGTTGGAGAAGCTACAGCCTGGAAGCTCAGTTCTGCGATGGTTAGGGGGATTCCCTCTCCAGGATTTCAGTTTGGGGCTCTTTGTTCACTCCGAGAAAAGACGATTACCACTTGCCACTTCTCACTCTGCTATTCTGGTTTAGCAGAAACTCTTTTGTAGGCACAGCAATAGGACAGAGTGCAAGAGACAAAGAATACCGAGGTTCCGCTTGTCCATTCCCATCTTGTTTGTAGAGCTGTCCTACTCCACAGCGCCCAGTTGTAGAGACAAAGAACAATTGTGGGGCAGTGTTAAGTGGTTTCCATGTAGGAGGAAATCAGCTTGTAGGGAAAAGAGCTCCGAAGCTCCTTCCCTCTGCCCCGGGGGCCTCACTTTTTCTGCAACAGATGTTAAAGATCTCCATGTGCAGCAGGGATGCTGGTAAGCTCGTGGTGCAAGTAAAACACCAACATGCCAGGGGTTACAGGGACTTCGTGTGATCACAAGAAATCTGGGAGTTCGGGGTAGCTATTCATACACTTAGCTCCAGCTACCTGGCGTTAGTCTGACAAGGACATGGCGTATACTGCAAGCATTCCCTAAAATGGGTACAGTACCATCCCTCCAAAGTGAAAGTTTCACTGGCACAGGGGATTTTAAACTCAAGCTTACCTTAACTATTTAGCATGGACCTAACATCAGGTTCCTCTCATCAACAGGAGACTGTGGAAAAGAAGATATAAAAATAAAATGCCTCCCTGCCATCCGAAAAACTTTGTGCATGTCTCCTGCTATGCATTTCCAGGATACCCTGGAGAGAGCCCCTTCAAACTTCTAACCCTCAGTTGAACACGGCTTGGAAGGAATCGTGAGCTTATTGGAAGAATTATGATGTCAGCCTCTAAGGTTCAATATATACAATATTAAATTTCAAGGGAAGATGTATATGGAAAATATTTAACAAATATTCTGCTAATATTGACTCAACAACTAATATTACATACCCCAAATAAGATTTAAAAACATACAATATAAATGTGAAGATCAAAGTTGTGTGTTTTAAAGAAATCCTAGGCTTCCAAAGATTGGTTCAACCAAGTCACTAAAAAAAAAAAAAAAAAAAAAAAAAAAAAAAAAAAAAATCACCACGACTAGATAAACAAATGTCAACTCTGCTTTAAAGGTTCCAATATCATGAGTGGCTACACTGCAGTATGTAAAGTATCCAAAATCATTTAGACATGTGAAGAATTGGGAATACTGATCACAGACATCAAATCCCCATCAAAGAATCCCCAGATAATTCAAGGGAGATTCTTGGTGGATAAAGCACTTGTGATACAAGAGGACCAAGGTTCATATCCCCTGCACCCATGCAAAAGCTGTGCCAATGGGTGATTTTTGAGCCTGTACCATAAAGAGCAATATAATTTCTACCTGATTCTTCCCTCCTTAGGAATGAAAAAACATGGTTGGAATTACAATAGGTACAGCTATCCAAAACCTCTCTGCTGGAGAGAGGGCTGTAAAGATCACTCAGAGATATAGAGAAAAATCTCAGAAGTTTCAGCCTCTTTACAACCAAAAGTGAGATCATACTGAGATATTGTAAATCACCTCTAAGCTAATGCTTCAAATGTTCAAGTCTCCACAGTCAAAGCCAAGTCTAACACGAACGAGTGGCCTCCACGGCCACCCAGACTCCTAAGTAGAGTGAGCTTTGTCCATTCAGCTAGGCCGTTTGGAAGTTGTTTGTGATTCAGCTGTGCATTTCTTGAACTACTGAACTGATGGAGTCAACTCTTTTATATTTAATGCTGAAATCATCTCACTTCTTCTCAACTGAGAGTAAATACTTTATTATACATATGTATATATGTATTAGTATGTGTGTGAGGGTGATGCATGCATGTGTGTGTAGAGGATGGAGACAATGTCTTGTGTGATACGGTATTATTCTCCAACTTATCTTATTTTTGAAACTATTATTGAAGCTGGAACTCACATGTTGGCTAGGCTATCAGGCCAACAAGCTCCTGGAAACGTCCGGTCTCACCTTTCTTCAAATGCTGGGGTTACACGAGCATAGCACCCTGACTAGCTTTAACATTGGTGGTAAAGTTACAAACTCAGGTTCTTGTCCTTATGCACCAAGTACATTATCCACTAAATCATCTTCACAGAACTTATTTAAACTTATTTTTAGAATTATTTTAGTTAAAAAGCAAGAGGTGAATTTTAAGTTTTAGCATCACCTTTAAATAATCAGCTACCATTGATTGCCACTGAGGAATCTGATGTATTTCTTCACATTAAATTCAAAGATTTTAAATAAAACTAGTGATAATAAAAACATCCTAGAAAATAAATAAATAGTAATAAATGTAGCCTAGACACAATAAATTTACTAATCTATAGAAAAGCATAACTCAGGACCTAGTCTCATTTCATAGAGTATTTACAAATCTGGAGCTGGAAGTATAGTGTGTTTTTTTAAACATACACTAGCCCATAATATGTGAAAGTTTGTATTTTTTTTTTTCTCTAGGAGACTGTAAGGCTCTAACTTTTAAGAAGCGCTAGATAGGAATGAGATACTACAACCACAGAGACATAAATTCTTTGAAACTTTTTATCAGAGTGTGTGCTCTTCCAGGTTTCTTGGGCAAAACAAGATCTTTTTTCTTATATTTTTACTTTGAATTATGTGTTTTCACAAGTCTGGAAGATGGGTATGTGCATATGAGGGTAGTTGCACAAGGATGTACCTGGTCCTTTGGCTGTGGTGCTGGTGTTGTAAGCAGCTGTTAGCCACCTGGTATGGGTGCCAGCAACCGGATTAGGGTTCTCTGCAAGAGCAAGCACCCTTAACCACTGAGCTCTCTCTACAGCTTCCAAAAACAACTTTAAAAAGCAAAGAAAGTATATAATACAATAATAATGTCACTTTCTGGGCAGTTTTGTATATATTCATTTTTTTCATTTTTATTTTTTTTTCTATTTGATAATAACTATGTTTAATTAGGCCAAGAGCTTAATGCATGTCAGCTTTCTAATTGAGTTTTTATCCCACACATTTAAAATATTCCATTATCTCATGAAATAAATAAATTATACCCTTCTTTTATATGTAATTATTTGTTATTGAAAATAATGTGATGGCACAAGGGAGGTACAGCTGATATTTGATTAGCTGATCTGTAATATTCTCATGAAATAAAGTTAATGTAGGTGCAATAAAGTTAAATTACAGAAGTGTTTTATTTTCTGAGAACTCAGTGACAAAAGCTAAATTAAATACAGATGTTAATATTCCTGAACTAGAAAGACAGAATTGTTTATCCCACAGTATATCTAATCCTACTATTGCAAGTTATGCTCTGAAAGCTACTCCACACACACCTAAGAGAAAGAATTCGTCTATGAAGTGATGTGTGTACTTGAGGTGTGCAGCCTTGAGAAAACCAAGCAGATTTGCAAATTTGAAATATTAGGAAGTGCACCTATGTCTTAGTATATGCATAATTTACAGTGTATACATATAAGAATTGGGAATATGTTTTTCATTTACCTGTGTTCATATGCCCAAGTTAGCATTAACTGTCAGAGTGGTAAGCGTAGAATTGCATGAAGAAAGAGTTTCAATTGAGTAATTGTCTTCATCAGGTTGGTGTGGTCATGTCTGTGAGGTGTCTTGATTGCCAATTGATGAAGGAGGATTGAGACCACTTTGGGCAATACCATCTCTAGGGAGGTGGCCCTGAGCTATATAAGACAGGGGGCTATGCGAGAGTTAGCAAGCAGTGTTCCCAAATGATTCTCCCTTCAGATTCCTCCCTGACTTTTTCCAGTGATGGACTGTGGTCTGGACATGTAAGACAAAATATGCCCTGTCTGCCTCTGAATTGCTTTCGATCAGAGTTTTATCACAATTACAGTAAGAGAACTAGAATGACAGGAAGTAAAAGATGAATCTTGGCATTTAAAGCATGTTATTGTCATGGCTGGTTTTTCTTCTGCAAAATGTAGGGTTTTTTTTTTTCCCTTTTTGATCCTTCGGTTTTTATGTTTTTCTCTTATTCCTTGGTTAACTGGTTGATATGTTGTGGATTTTTTTTTTATAATATGAGTTCAGTCAATGGTATTGACATAAAACCTACATTCAAGAAATATGAAAATTGCTCAGACACTCCAGAGAACCTTTTGATCTCTGGTCCTTCATGCATATAGTACATAGACATGCATGTAGGCAAAACAATAGCACACATAAACACACAACTCAAATGTGGTAGAGAAACATGCAATATCTATGTAAGGATGGAAACACATATGATTACATATGTCTGAGTAAAAATATGAGGAGACCAGAGACAATAAATCAAAGGAGGATAGGTTCAAAGGATATTTGATGGATAAGGTGGTAAATATTATGTCAATATCTGTAGCCTAAAGACAAGAAGACTGAAGATAAAGGACTTAGAAAGGATTATTTGGATTCAGCATCATCAGAAAGAGTTATAGAGGATGAATTTCATGGAGTGATTAAGCTGCAAGTAAGGAAAATTTGAGAACTACATGAGAAAACATGAGACTAAGTGAGACCTAAAATGGCAGATAGGCACGTAATTTGTGACAAATGACATGTTTTGATCACCCATTCGATGTTAGAGCTTCTGCACTGAAATTTATTTTGATCAAGGGTGGATTTAGAGGATGGAATCATGACCAGAATGGATGAGGAAGGACAACTAAGAGTCAGAGTCAGGTGAAATGTCTGAGCAAGAATACAGGAAGCTTGACACCCATGCCACATGGAGCTGAAGCAGCAGACAATGAGGGCATCGCATACGTATCGGCAAGTTCAGTTAAAATTTCTGAGGCATGGATATTTCTCTGTCTCAAAGACAGAAAAATGACATTGGAAAAAAAAAATAGTGATCTCTGAGTAGAGTTTCTCCCCAGAGCCTCCTCGCGTCCACATTCGGATTCTCGTGTTGAAGCCTGTGGGAGGTGTTATAGCATCGGAGTCAGATCCTACAAGACACGATACAAGTGTGCTCATTAGAAATGTCATTTCCCTTGTGTTGCAGTACAGGGAAGATGTCAGCAAGGAATTACAAGATGTAACCCCAAAGGGAAAAGATTTTTCAAATGCTATGTTTTCCATGGATTAAATGCTATTGTTCTCTGAGGCCTGGCTTGTTAATTAATGCCAACCTATTGGATGTGCAAAGTTTGTTTCATGGAAGTCACTCCTGCTATTGTATTCTGCAATAGCCTACCTTCCCTGTGCTTTAAATTAGCTGCTGTTCTCATTTCCACAAAGCAGATATAATGCTGAGGTATTATATAATAGGTGATGTATTCTCTGCCTGAAATAGCTCTTCTCTAGTTAGTAAGTGAAACAGGAAGCTGAGACATACAAACTATTTCGGTTTTGTCACGACAGCTCAGGTGGCACTTGGCTGACATCTATTGGAACCATCACAATGCTTCACTGGTCTAACTGGCAATTTGCTATATATTCAGCCCCAACTTTGTTCCATTTATTTTTTCCTCGGCAAGCCTTTTTTTTTTCCTCCTCCTTCAGGGCCTGGTATCCCTGAACATTATAGGGCACATAGAATTATATTTCTTGCTCTACACGTAATATATTAACCTATGTTGAGTTGCTCAAAGTATCCAGGTAAATCTTTTAAAAGTATGCTCTTGAACGAAAATTATCTTAATTTAACAGATAAATCCACTTCTTTTGTAACTGCTATGTTTTAGCTACGTTTTGAAAGTTAATCCTGAGATATGAACATTTCAGAAGGCTACAATCAGTGTTCCCATTGGGGTGCTTAGAATGCCAAAGAAACATAATTCATTCAGGTAATCTCATACATCTTCCTTCCTTCCTTCCTTCCTTCCTTCTTTCCTTCCTTCCATTGTTTATTTGTTTTTCAAGACAAGGTTTCCATGGATGTTCTGGAACTCATTCTGTAAACCAGTCTGACCTTGAACTCAGAAATTCTCCTGCCTCTGCTTCCTGAGTACTGGCATTAAAGACATGCGCCACCTCTGTGTAGCAATAATAGAAATTCTTAAGTGAGGTCTTTAATTTTGTTGCATGCCTGACCTTGAGCAGATAATTTTTAATGAATGCTGCTAGCTGCTAAAAATAGAACATATCTTTTGTGATGATGATATTTTAAGTTAGCGAAGAATCAGTGTTATAGTCTATGTACATGACCAAAATTTCTCTTAATTTTTTTAGTTCAAGTGGACATAATTTTGCCTGATTTTATGAAGTCCTTAAGTCCTTTGAATGTATTCTTGATGAAGAAATATTGCTTCTGGCAAACAGGCTCATACCTTATCATTCACTTGCCACATGTAAACAGATATAGTGCCAAGGGAAGCCAACAAAAATCACTTCCTCAGATATGGAATTATGGAGTTCAAAGCTCTCTCCTGTTTGAAGGAATTACAGACTGAGTTCCTGTGAGGCAGATTCATTTCATACCATGGATCAAATGGCAAGAGAGCTAGTCTTTAGAGAGAAGTCATAACAAGTGGCAGATAAGGATGGTTCTCATAGGAAACCACAATTCAGAAATAAATAACAAAGACTTGAGTTAATTTTAGAAATTATTTATTTATTCTACATTTATGTACTTGTTTAATGTGCATGCACACAAGCTGTGTAGAGAGACATTTGTGTGGGCAGGAATACATACAGAAGGCAGTGGACAGTTTTTGGCAGTTGGCCCTCTCTCCCTCACTGTGTGAGTCCAGAAGATACAACTCAGACTGAGCAGCAAATCACCTTCACACACTGAGCCAACTTGGCCTCAAAGTTACTGTTTTTATTTTCTTTGTCTTTCTTAGATTTTTAAGAGATAATCACATATAACAGTTGGACATGGCATGCATATGTAATTCCAGCAGTGTTCTATGAGTTCCTAGTCAGCCTGAATTATATAGCAGGTCCTACCCAAGCGTTTGATATATTGCAATGCCCAGCACTAAACATAAACAGGTGAATAAACAAATATAAAATTAGATAGAATAACTGTCCTATTTTTTGATATGGAGTTTCATCTTCATTGTTTGAAACATGTAGAAACTAATCTGGCCTAGAAAAGAAAAAAAAAAAAATAAGAGCAGTCTGAGCATGCTGAGCATGGAGATGGTTCAGTAGTTACAAGTAACTGAGTCTGATAGTTCCAGAACCACATGATAGAAAGAAAGAAACTACTCTAACAAACTGTCCTTTGGCCTCCCCATCTGCACTGTGTTACATAAACATGCACAATAAATAAATAAGATATAATAGTTTTTTTAAAAGCAAAAGAGCAATCTCTTACATAGGCGAAGCAATAAATAACAATGTTGACAAATTTCTTCATCACTCAACAAACTACAAAGTCAAATATGCAGTCTAATTCTGCTGTTGAAAAAATCCCTTTTGTTGTGTAAAATCAAGCCACATACTGTACTATAAATGTTTCCAACTTTAAGCTTGCAGAATTGTAAATCACCATTTTAGTACCACTGTTATTCTGTTTTATTGTTTGTTTCTCCTAGTTTGAATGTTATCTCTTCTAAATTTAAATGCAGCAAGCTGAGGACATAAATTAATATTGATTTTTATTAGAATTCCAGGAAGAGAAGCAATGACATTGAATATTCCCAATGTGTTTTTTCTTTCCATTTTTTATTTTAATTTTTATTAATTACACTTTATTCACTTTGCATCCCCCCATGGCGCCCTCCCTCCTCCCCTCCCAATCTTCCCTTTCCTCTACCTTCTCCACACATGCCCCTCCCCAAGTCCACTGATAGAGGAGGTCTTCCTCTCCTTCCTTCTGATCCTAGTCTATCAGGTCTCATCAGGAGTAGCTGCACTGTCTTCCTCTGTGGCCTGGTAAGGTGGCTCCCCATCACGGGGAGGTGATCAAAGAGCAGGCCGATCAGGTCATGTCAGAGATAGTCCCTGTTCCCATTACTATGGACACTGAAGTGCTATGGGCAACATCTGTGCAGGGGTTCTAGTTTTTCTCCATCAATTGTCGTTAGTTGGAGTATCAGTCTCAGAAAAGACCCCTGTGTCCAGATTTTTTGGTTCTGTTGCTCTCCTTGTCCTCTCCAGGTCTTATTTCCTACTCATTTCCTTATTTCCTGTCTCTCCAGGACAGGAGGAGCTCCTGTCCTCTCCAGGTCTTATTTCCTACTTCTTTCATGAAATTCCCTGCACTATGCCCAAGGTTGGCCATAACTCTCAGCATCTGCTTTGATACCCTGCAGAGAGAGCCTTTCAGAGGCCCTCTGTGGTAGGCTCCAGTACGGTTCCCTGTTTTCTCCTTGTGATGTCCGTCCTTTTTGCCTTTCTGTATGGGGTTTGAGCATTTAGCCGGAGTCCTCCTTCTTTATTAGTTTCTTTAGGTGTACAGATTTTAGTAGGCATATTCTATATTATATGTCTAATATCCACTTACAAGTAAGTACGCTTTCTCAGACAACTAGGAATAATTCTTCCTCAAGTTCCAGCTATACCACTTATAGGCATATATCCAAAAGATGCTCAAGTACTCAATAAGGACATTTGCTCAACTGTGTTTGTAGCAGCTTTATGTGTAATAGCCAGAAGCTGGAAACAACTCAAATGTCCCTCAGCTGAGGAATGGATACAGAAATTGTGGTACATCTATACAATGGAAGGTTACTTAGCAATAAAAAATAAAACAAAACAAAACAAAGAAATCATGAAATTTGCAGGTGAAAATGGTGGAAATTGGAAAAGATCATCCTGAGTGAGGTATTCCAGAAGCAAAAAGACACACAGGGTGTTTTTGTTTTTGTTTTTTTTGTTTTTTGTTTTTTTTTGTTTTAAAAACCTTCTTTGGAGTAAGAATTACAGACAGATTCTCTCCATTAAAAAAAATGCAGGGGTGGAAAAGCTACCTTCTCATTAATGAATTATTTTGCATATGAAACCCATGCATTCTTGTTGTAGGAACCATAAAGATTATTGAGGTAGGGAAAAATGAAGAAGAAGAAGAAAACAGGAAACAACCTAGGAACCTACCACAGAGGGCCTCTGAAAGCCTCTGCCCTTCAGACTATCAATACAGATGCTGAGCCTGATGGGCAACTGTTGGGCAGAGTGAATGGAATTTTAGGTAAGAACTGGGAAATAGTAAGAGCTGGAGAGGACAGGGTCTCCACAAGGAGAGCAACCGAACCAGAAAATTTGAACACAGGGAACTTCCCAGAGACTCATACTCCAACCAAGGACTATTCATGGAGATAACCTAGAACCCTGCACAGATGTAGCCCAGGGCAGTTCAGAGTCCAATTGGGTTACATAGTAATGAGAAGAGGGACTGCCTCTGACATAATCTGATTGGCCTGCTCTTTGATCACCTCCCTCTGGGGGGGGAGCAGCCTTACCAGGCCACAGTAGAGGACAATACAGCCACTTTTGATGTGAACTGACAGACTAACATCAGAAAGGAGAGGAGAACCTCCCCTATTAGTGGACTTGGGGAGGGGCATGTAAGCAGAGGGAGGAGGGAGGGTGGGATTGGGAGGGGAGGAGGGAGGGGCTTATGGGGGGATGCAGAATGAATAATGTGTAATTGATGAAAAATTTAAGAAAAAAGGGAAAAAAAATAATTTAAGAACCTTAAATGACTTTCAAAATTGGAGGAAAACATGGAGTTAGTCAATTGGCATGGAGCACGTCTCGCCCCTGGGTGCAATGGTCTCCTGAACCTACTCAGACCTCAGACACCACCACTGCTAGTTCTAGAACTGACGCAGGATGTTCCAACGAGGGGTTAAGGCTTCTCATAATATTTCCTATAAGCCCACACCTGTTTGTCTATATCCCCCATTTTTATTCATTATTAGCCAGATAGAGCCAAGTAATTGTGGTAATGATACTTGCTTTTTTGCCCAATACTGGAATGCTAGTAAATTTAGGTATGCCCTGGTTACTCGCATGCCTCACTGGGTGCCTGTGCCCATTGATGCCCCTCACGCTATGACTCTCTTCAGACAGAAAAGGGGTCTTGGAACTACAGCCACCATTGTTACTACCATCTCATTGACGGCTGTTGGAGCTACCACCAGGGCATCAGCCATGAGTCATACTGGGCAGACTGCTCAGACCCTGAATAATCAGTTAACCAATGTAGCTCATGCCTTAGTTGTACATAAAGGAATTAATGCTCAACTAAAAGGAAGCTTGATGGTGTTCAATCAGAAGATTGACCTCTTGCAGGAGCAAATTGATACCCTATGGCAAATCGCTCAACCTGGCTGTCAATGAAAGTATGCTGGACTTTGTGTCACTAGCATACAACATGAGAATTTTTCCTGTGCTGCAAATCTGTCTAAACAATTGTCGAGCTATATTTTAGGTAATTGGACTGGAGAATTCGATACTACGATGGAGCAGCTGAGAGTGGCCATTGTCACAGTAAATTCTACCGGAGTGGACGCAGGACTAGCCACAGGATTATCAACATGGATTGCTGCAGCCATGAATCATCTGAAGGAATGGGCGGGCATGGGAGTGTTAGCAGGCCTTCTGGTGTTGGTCTCCTTGGTTTGCCTGTGGTATATATGCAAGATTAGAGTCTCACAACAGTGTGATGCAGCCATGATCATTCAGGCCTTTACAGCCATTGAAGCAGGACATTCTCCCCAAGCATGGTTGGATACCATAAAAAGCTAAAATGATACGCTCAGGATGCGAGGCTAAGCACTGCACTCAGGGTCAGCCGCTTTGGACCCAGAGGAGAGCATGTCTGATTGCATGCGGGTTGATGCCCCAGGTCCCGCCTCTGAGAAAAAGGCGGGTCTGATGCTCTTTGGGTGGATGACACCTAAATGAACATCTGTACAAAGTCCCAATTTATTTCTAATATCAGAGATCAGACCTCTACTCTTGCCTGATGCGTCTAAAACAAAAAGGGGGAACTATAGAGAGCTGCGGAATGCTATGCCTTAAAGATGGAGCTGGTTTCCGCCTTCCACCTTCCCGATGGTGAGTGCTCTCTGTCATTAACAATTCCACATTTGGCTAAGGCTGAGGATCTGGCTTGCTTCCATGTATGTGGACCTATCTGCATTGCCCCCGTGGCACGCCTGGGTTGGCTACCCAGAGGCTATTTAAGCTGTGGGCTGGCTTTCCCCGGGGTCCGAGGATTGTTCAATGTTCCTGAATAAACTGCATTGAAAAAAAAAAAAAAAAAAAAACCTTCTTTGGAGTAAGAATTACAGACAGATTCTCTCCATTAAAAAAAATGCAGGGGTGGAAAAGCTACCTTCTCATTAATGAATTATTTTGCATATGAAACCCATGCATTCCTGTTGTAGGAACCATAAAGATTATTGAGGTAGGAAAAAATGAAGTAAACTGCCATCATAGGCAACTCCAGTGTCTACTTATTTAAACCAGCCTTCAAGTGCTTTAGTATAATGTATCAAGTGGGAATGTTGCTTAAACTTCCCTATGTATTTTTTTTCTTAACATCAGATAAATCTTACCTTTTAGTAAGTAAGTCATTGTAAAGCGGAGAAACTTAATTGATTTAACAGTAAATCACCATATGTGTAAAAAGTATAAAATGCATCTATGTTGTTTTCAAACAGCCACACACACACAATGCTTCCGTGGGGTTGTTTCTTAAATCAGTCCAGCGTTCATTCTGCCTTGAGACAATAAGAACACTACCTTGGCCATGTGCTTCTAGGTCATATTAAACTGACCGTAACAGCGGAGCCATTTTCCTTTTTTAGGTAAGCACCAATAATGGGGCTAAACTACTTTTTAAAAGATAGTAGGAAAGGACATTATTTCTTTTTCTATTCAATATCAACTATGATGATAATAATCACTGAGAATAAAAGGTGAGTGCTTCTTATGAAGCTAAATATTTGTCATTTCCTCTTTCTTATTTTAAAGTAATAAATAAATCCACGGTACATTTGCTTCACACAAGGAAAACAAGGGGTTAGAGGAGTTGAATAATTTAAGACCATATAGACAATAGGTAATAAAAGTTCCAACTACCTCCTAGAACTTGGAGGCATATCGTTACTCTGTTATTTGTTAGAGGAGCCTGTAACTGTATCTTGTGCATATTCGGTGGCTTAATAATTGCCCATCTTTACCTGCCATCACAGTGAAGAAGGGGATAAGGATTAAGGAGACAAGAAAGAGAAGATACTATCTTAATTTATTTTTCCCATTGCTGTGATGAAATTCTCTGACAAAGAAACAGTATTCTAGTTGACAATTTGAGGGTGCAGTCCATCCTGACTTGGGAGTAACCGTAACAGAAGCTTGTGGCAGCTCGACGTATCATTTCCACAATCGGGAAGTATAGAGGAAATGTATGCTTGCTAATGCTCAGCTGTTTTTCTTTATTCATACACTCCAGGACTCCCACCAAAACATAGAGCCACCCAGAGTGAGTGGTTTTCCCTGCCTCAGGGGACATGACCGAAGCAACTTCCCACAGACAAGTAGGGTCCCTCTCCCAAAAAGCAAATTCTTTCAATTGATTATTGACACTACCAATCACAGATATTATTAGAAACAATTCGCTGGTGAGGTTGTTGAAGTCTGCCTTGCAGAAGCAATTGAGGCAATCAGTGCCTGGGTTTACTCTCTTAGAACTGACACCACCAATATAAATAAGGACTCTTGGTAACAGAAACCCAATCTAAACTAGTATAAACCCCAAAGGAGAAATGCAATAAAATATTCATGTGTTCCCACTGAAATAGCAGCAGATGAGTGTTCAGACTCAGCAACAAATCAGGCAAAGTTCTTAAATGCCTGAGTAATTTTCCCAATGTACCCATGCCCTTCTGTTCCTTTCCTTCTTTCCAAGGCTCTGTTGTGCTGTTTTTCTTGCCTCTTTTCACAAGGGTCAGTTTCATCTGGGTGTTTCTGGTTTTCTGTTTCCTGTCAAGTCCAGGGGTTAGAAAAGCTTTTCTGTAAGGAGTGAGACTAAATATTTTAGGTGTTACTGGCCTAAGCGGTCTCTGCAGTAACTCTTCCTCTACTCTGGTTTAAAATGAGTCTCAGGTAATGTGTAAACAAATGAATGTGCCTGTATTCCTGTTAAATTGAGCTAATGATATCTCAATTTCATTAGATATTGAAATTGGGAGGTTGGGTTCAGTTAGTGGTTACAAGTATAGTGTGCTGACGCCCATGATACTCCATATGAGAATGGTATCGCATTTCCACAGACATGTAGTTCTCCACAGTTGATCCGGAATTGTCATACAGCAGGACAGTTTTCAGTTATTAGGACGTATTCAGAGGAAACAGGTGTTTGACTGGTCTGTAACACTTGATCGTGAAGTCTGATATTGTAATGGTTGCTCCCAGCTGCTGGAGCTGTGTTATCAGACTGTGGATGCCATAGGAGGTTGGGCCTCACTGGGAATGCCAGTCACTTGCAATGGGAGGTTATACCAGACAGCTGGCTCCTATCCTTACTGCATTCTAGACCCTGTGTTCTGAACAACCTCAACCTCAGAAGCCCCAACATGAACATAACTTGACAATAGTGTTTTCCCCCACCATGATGGAGTTGTGCTCTGTGAAACCAGGAGCCAAAATACTGCTCTGTTTCTTGAAGCTGTTGCTGCTAGATATTGTAGTCACAAGTATTTAAAAACAAAAATAAAAGAAGGAAAGTTTTGACTCTATGGTGAAGAATTCACCTCGCATAAATGAGGCTCTGGCTCAACCAAGGGGACAAAATAATAAATAAAGCTATTTTCTTTTTTTAATTCTTTTTAGCAATATGGACGGCAAAATGAAGGAAGATTATTGGGATTACTAACTAGAATTTATCACATAGTGATAAAGCATCAAGCAGGTTCACTGTTGCTTTTATGATGTGAGGAGATGCAGGTTTGGGTCTGCATTTTGAAACCTTTCCTTGCCAATATTCTATTTAATATTATTTTGAAGGTAAGAGCCAAAATTGTCATATTAGAATTATGTATAAAAGGGGAACATTTTACATTTTATGATATTTTTAATTCACATTTTGGAGTGATATATCCATAGGATGATAAGTGTGGGGATTAAATGTCATTTAATATTATTATTTATTTCAATGTTTTTTGTTTACTTCTGTGTATATGGAACCTACCTATTGCTTTTCTACTTATATATAGACACTGTTAATAGATAATAGTATATAATATAATATTATATTGTATTAACATTAATATATCATTAATTATTAATCACAATTAATTCATTATATTATGTAATATACTATTATATATTATATAATAATATTATATACTATTATACAGTTTTGTTAATATATAGAGATAGTTAATAGTATATATTACAGAATGTATAGACATTTCCTCAAATGAAAAGGACAACATGGTACTGACATTCACAGATTTTGGTAAGTTTTATCAATTTCTGCTTCCATCTGCTTCATTAGTTTCTTTGTAAAGATGCCTTCCTTCAATTTGCCGTCCATATTGCTAAAAAGAAAAAAAAAAGGAAAATAGCTTTATTTATTATTTTGTTCCCTGGGTTGAGCCAAAGCCTCACTTGTGCTAGGCGAATACTTCACCACAGAGTCAGAACTTTAGTTTCCCTGATCAGCCATTTTAAATTTTTGAGGTTTTTGGTCTGAATGCTTTTCTGATGTTGGTCTTGAACGTTTGATCCTCCTGAGTCCTAGAGTTACAGGTGTGCACCATAATGCTAGGTTGTATCAAAATTAGTCTGTGACACTGTTGTCTGAGTTTACTTCAATACATCCAAAAGATGCCAGATTTTTATCCTAACCTAGAGTACTAGAATGCTTAGGGAGGAGCTGATTGGTCTAGTTTACATTCCACATAGATGCTTAGATTATACATGTATTCTCAGAAGAATGAACTGAACTAAAACATGGCAGTTTCTGAACTTGGGAGATATATGCCAATCAAATTATTGTGGATGAACAAAAGATCTGGAGCTTGATCCCCAGCCCCCATATAGAAAGCTGGGCCTGGTAGCACATCTTGCCTATATTTATAATTTCGGTATTAGAGAGGCAGAGACAGGTGCACCTGGGACTCAACAGCCAAGGAGCCTAAATGAGTCAGAGAGCCCTAGGTTCTTAACAGACACCCTGTCATAAAAAGGGGGGTGGAGGAGCAGAACCTGAGGATGAAGAACACTCAAGATTATCCTCTGATTTCCAGGTGCACACACACACATGCATGCAAATATACACACACATGCTATTCCTGAAATAAGATGTGGATGAGAGACAAATGGTAAATTTTAGAAAAGTAAGGCTGAATAGAAACAAATAACAAACAAATAATATGAATATGCACAATAGATACACCTAAAGTTAAAATACAAAATAATGTGAATACTTTATATTTGATATGTCAATGGTGCCATGTTCTTATAAGAATATTTTTAATGTTACTCAACCCCACTATTATAAATGAGAAACCAAGTTGCTTTGAAAAAAAAAATCACTGGATGAACTGCAGAAATCTTAAACTATATTTAATCATCCAAGGAACAAGCTGATTTATGAGTAATTGTGATACTCCAGTGTAATAAAATTAAAATTAAAAATAAATTTATGAAAGCTTTTATTCCTCCATCAAAGTCACTCCATTAAAAAGGTACACATCCAGGACAAGGATGTAAATGTTCAACTGCCTACGGGGACTCAGGTACCTTCTGTTTTTCTGCTCTGGCATCCATTGTCTGCATTTATTACTTCAGAGTTACAAATGTACTGAACCATAGGAAGGATTAGCCTGTATCTGTAATAGTCACCTCTCTCCACTCCATAAAAGAGGATTGTTATTTATTTTTTTTTTTTTAACACAGAGCTTCAACAGATTGCAGTCCAGGAGTTGAGGGCCATGGTGGCTGAGCGGCTCAGGCTGAGGCATGGAATCTTGACCTGGCATCTGTTGGCATTGTGGCAGACAGGAAGAGAAAGATTTGGATGGAAGCCAGGGCTGGGTACCCAGTCAAAGCCCCACCCTACCTACCTATTTCCTCCAAGCAAGCCCTGCCTTTTAAAGGCATCACAACTTTCAAAGTAGTACTACAAGGTAAGGTTTGAGCTTTCCTAACATAAGCCTATGGGAGTTGCGGGGGTGGTTGGAGTGGTTAGATTCAAATATAACCATACTTCAGGAAGAAGAAGGAAAGATGCAAGGCTTCATCAGCTGAGACAACTAACTTCTTAGAGTATAAAGTTAAAAGTCTAATCCGGTAACGTTGCTAAAATCCCACAGGTCAGAAGTCAGCTGCATAGCCAGGCAGAGAAATGTATTTTAAGTGAGCATATTCTAGTTCTTAATGAGGGAAGCAGAGAAGAATGTAAATCAGCTAAGCAATTAGCTGTCTCTGCCTCAGACATTCACTTACAGGAATGTAATTTAAGATAGAAAATGATTATGTACAGAGAGGAGAAATAAAGCAGGTTGTGGACACCCACAGGAGATGGGGATTATCTCTGGATAGGAGGCCTGTAGAGCCGATTCAGCAGAGAAGGACGGGTTTTTAACTAGTAAAGGTTTGACACAAACACATTGGTAGAATGGAGACAATCTGTGATGAGTACCAGAGCAGAACGGAGAAAAGCAGTGGTACTATTGCTCAAAGTTGAGAGACACAGCTGTGATGTAGCCCCCGCAGAAGTGGGGAGAGAAGGAATGGGACTCAGTGTGAGAAAGGTCAGACTGTCCTTTGATGAAAGATTTAAGAAGCCCATTGCAAAAGGGAAGAGTTGGCACTCACTCGGTTGGAGCACTGTTTCCTTGGTAGAATTTAAAAAAGAGAAATGCTTTGAGTGAAGTTATGTTTCAACACTGCCTTGCTGGAGGGCAAGATAAGTATGGCCCCAGAGGCACTTTAGGGCTTTTGTGTGCCACAGGCACTTTTCTTCCTAGCCTCTTCCTTTATTAAAAAGAAGCATAAGCATGTTTTATGATGACATGGGTATAATAGAAAATATGTTAATAGTACATATAAAATACTTGGTTCAACATAAGAGGCGCATTTTTTTCCCTCCTGGTTTTTAAAGGAATTGATAGATTTTCGTGAGATCCTAAAAGCACCATGGACCCTCATCCTTGTACATTTTGATTGATACTAATGTGGTCCTGTCCTTCCTCATGCTGAGGAACTCCACTCTGCAAGAGGCATTGAGGTTGGAAGGTAAAGTTACGAACCTGTCGTGAGAGAGATAAATTCAGCATACGGAAGATAGTTTTTAAATTAATATGCAAGAGAAATTATCAGGAAAAGATTATTGGACAAAGAAAGTGAGAATCACAGATAATGCTTACATTTCCCCAATCAGTCTTAGCCTTTTTGTGGATCAGATGTGGTTTGTAGTCCCAGACTTGCTTGTCCTCTCTCTTGTACACAAACACCTAGTATCTAATATTAAGTTGGCCTTGCCTGATGTTTTCCATGAGGTCATCTCTTCTGACCTATCAAGAGTCCCAGCACTTAGGGAGGCAGAGGCAGGTGAATCTCTGTGAGTTAGAGGCCAACCTGGTCTACACAGGGAGTCCAGGACAGCCAAATAACCAAGGCTACACAGAGAAAACCTGTCTCAAAAACAAAAACAAAAACAAACAAACAAACGAAAAAAAAACAAAAAAAATGAGGGCAGACATTGTTGGATTACTTTTTTGGGTTTTTTTTTTTTTGTTTGTTTGTTTATTTTATGTAAGGAATTCCTTGAGTTCCTTACATATTTCTAGGTATTAATTACAAGTGAGATAATCAGATGAGAAAGATTTTTCTCCTGTTCTGTATGTTACTGGTTGCTTCTCTCTTCCCTGGATTTCTTTGCAGAGTCTTTCTGATGTGACATAATCTGATTTGTCAGTTCTTGTTTTTGCTTCCTGGGCCAAAGCTTTACCTGTAGCTTACCTGTAGTTGATCAGGTCAACAATGCTCCCAACTAATACTTTTTGTCCTTGTTCAAAATTTCTATGTTCAGATGGTTGTAAATCTAGGGGTGCCACTTGGCACTTAAAATTTTGACCACATTTTAATTCTGAAGACCACTTATCTGAAACCCTAGCTAAAACAATAGCCCTAATTCATCTTATTTTAACTCTTGATCTCTATCTGGTTTACTCCTGAAATATGAGTCTTAGATCACCTTTTTTTCATAAAACAACCTCAATAACTCGAAAATACTGACTAAATATATAATTGGTGCCAAATAGATGTTCGTTAATTAGCATATCAGCAGTTAGCCCATTATCACTTTGTGTCTCATACCAAAAATGTTGACTCACTTCTGAACTCTGTTACCACAGAGTATATCTGAATTTTTAAAATTTTTTTTTCTGGATTCTGAATCATAACTGACAATCAACTTCAGAAAAAATATTCTATTTAAAATAGTCTTTTAAAAATATTCCCTTTTATTTGGGGGAGAGGACTACAAAAATAATCAAGTCATGACTTTGTGTTATCACAGCAAAGGGCTGAATAAACTATATGGCAAAAGCATCCATTTCTTAAATCACAGTGCACTGGCAGCTACCTATACCACTCTGAGTGAAATTGTCTCTGAAGCTTTCCTTGATTTACGGAGCAGAGCAAAATAGGAAACAGAATTGCTACTTGGGAACTCTACTTGAGATGAGGTAACTGCAAATATCTGATTTCTCAAGTGTGTGAAATTCTTCTAACAATCACCTACTTTTCAAAAGAAAACAATGCATCGAATAACCGACTGTTCTAATATTGGATCTGCTCTGTCCTTTGGAGTTGCATAGCATTTAGAAACGAACATTTCACTCATGTTTAATTTAAATGATATGAGAAGACACAAATAGCGTTTTTACAAAATTCTAAAGCAGGTGGCAAACATTTCACCTGGTTTGTTCACTTAAGAGATTTTTTTAAAAATGCCATCATGGTTTTATTTCTGCCACAAGTAACTGGTATTTTAGCTTATTAGTTTGGAGCAGGGAAAATTGGATATAACAGGGATTCAGTGCAAGGTTTTATTTGGTATTTATTTATGTTTCATACTTACACATATATTGACATTGATATACAAATCTTTCATGTTAGCTATAATAATGAATAATTGTTTGCTTAAATAATGAAAAAGAGAAGGCTATCTGATTTAGCTTCATAGAATACAAACAAAATGATTGTAACTGTTCTTGGGTCCACTGGAGGTTCCTATCAACACCTACCTCCGTTTTCAGAAAGCCTGTCTAAAAGGACACTTAGGAACTCAATGTCTCTCTGCTTCTGACTTCAATCTCTTCTACACAGTGTCCATTAGTAGTAAAGCATCCGCATCCAACCCCTGGAGTAAGGAGAAGATTAATATAGAACAGTGTGAAGACACCTGACAAATGACAGTCAGAGAAATCCCACTTTTCCACCATGAAAACTTGATGGCAGTGCCACACAGCCAGGGATTACACCGAAGCGCCACAATTTGCACATGTTCCACACACAGGTAAACCCAACATTTTTTCTATGGATAGTTTTCTGTTTTCTTTCATTGAATTCATGGAAAACGGCACAGGTTTTTCAAAAGTAAAAGCGGCCTGTGGCTCACGAATGGCATCTGAAATGAGCAAGAGTTTTAGGAATGAATAATCAAGTCATTGGTAGCGGAAATAAATGAGATTAATTCAATTGAAATTTGAAAAAGATAAAAGGAACAGGAGGGGAAAGCAGCAAATGCAAGGCAAAACAGTTTTCAAAACAGGCATATTTGTTTTCTAAGGCAAAACAAGTGGTTCCAGTACAGAACTTAAAGTAAGAATTCTCAAATAGAAAAAACGATAAGGCACAGTCATCAAAAACATACCCAAGAGAAAAACCCAGTACAGCCATCGAATAGCAATACGTTCATCCACATAAAGCTCTGTTGTAATATTAATCGACGACAAAATAACTTTTATGGAAAAGCACAACGTCGTTAACGGTGTTAAAGCAAACCTTTAGCAATTTAGAACATGAGTGTGCCTAACAAAATGTCTAAATATGTAAACGTTTAAATCCTTGAGTTAAAAATGGACTCAGAGTGTCTTAAAAAGATTTACCGACATATTTCCTTGTTTGAGTTCAATAGCTAATCAGAATTGCCGAAGTTAGGGGCTACGACTGCACAGCTTTAAAGAGGCTCTTTGAAGGATCTGAAGCCCACGTATGTTTAGGAATCTGCTCTGCCCCAGTGAGCTCTGTTTGGCAAGCTTTCTGAAAAGACTAGGAAGAGAAAGAGAAGCAGAATGGCGGCGGGGGTGGGGAGTATCAGATTCAGTCCCGGTACTATTTTATGGGCTGACAACTCCCCAAGGCCAAGGTGCTTCACCACAGAGCTATGGATTTTAAAACAGAAAATATTTACAGAATATATTTATTGTAAAAATGAAATCTGACCTAGGTGGGAAGGTGCTGTTGGTTTTTTCCAGTAGAAATCAATGAAAACAAAACTGGCGGTGAAATGCCAACTTTTAAATTTCACTTTAGAGAAACTTCCCCTTGAACAGAACATCCAGGTTTTCTGTTCGGCTCCCTGTGAAGCAGCTTACAGTGGACAATTTCATTCACCTCGCTACTCAGGGTTCATAATGTTTTCCTCTTCCTTGCTGACTTTTACTTTTTTTTTCTCCCCCTTGCTCTATATCTTTCAGCACTAACAGCTTTTCACATCAGGTGAGTACCTTTCTGTTTTATGATAATATTCATTTATTTTCTCTGTGTGCAGCCATAAACATGTGACTGTGAACATACCAAGGTAAAGGTGTGCATGCCAGGGGACAACTTATGGATGTTGTTGTCTTCCATAATAGAGATCCGCGCGCGCACACACACACACACACACACATACATCGTGTCTTGCTTTTTTTTTTTCTTAATTGTGTCCTCAGTGACATTGACATCCAATTTTTAACTTCTCTTATGGAAAGCTAGCGCTGTCAATTCAACAGTTAACATTTCCCAATCTGCTCAACTTGAATCTCTCTCACCCGGAAGTCCTAAATTGAATACAGTAACATATTCTGACCGATCTGCAGATCTTCTTTGCGAGCCTTGGTATTTTGGAAGCATTCCTTGATTTATCCCCCTTCTCTCTTGCAGAAGGGTATGTTTCTCTCTGCGTCATTGGAGAGCTTATGTAGAGTGTTTGAAAATAGCCAATACAACATTAACAGACTCATTTAGTAAATCTTTACATTTGAAAGCATAATTTTAAAAGTATACAGGGCTCTCTGGTAAATCCATGTGGTAATATGTACATAAAGATAATAGGTGGGAAACTCCCTCACTGAGACTGAATCTAATGAGGAAGATGGATACAAAACCACTGCTCATAGGTTGAAGGGTAAGAGAAGCAAATCTTTTCAGGAGATGGTCCAAATCCCCTAGCGATACAAACTTCTTCCTACCCACTTACATGCTTCATGTGAACCACCTGCGGGTGCTTCCCCTACCTGACAGTGCAGAGTTGCGTCTTACCTGGCTCTTAGGCTCACCTGTCTCTAACACTCCCGCTCCCTTTCCCCCACTTAAGATGCCACTCATCTTTGAAGATGGATTAAAAGCTCTTCCTTTATCCACTGAGTCAGAATTGACTGCTCCATCTTCTGCACTCCTGCAGCATATCGAATTTCAATTTGTATAGTGACTTTCTTATCAGTCACTCCCGCCAGTGCCGTCCTGTGGGAGGGCAGACACAGAGGTGCCACTGTCAGCACACTGGCCCATGAAGAGCACAAATATCAATTGCGTTCCTTGAATAGATGAAAAACATCATCTCAACCTATTTTTTTCTTGCCTTGCAGACAAAATAGCAGTTGGTGATTATATTTTATTTTCGATTTTTTTTATCCTATTGCTCTAGAGGATTATGTATGAGGAAAAGTTAGCTTTTCTCTCAATACATATTAATGTGAAGAACTGAGGTCTCAAACCCATGTTCTTTCTCAATTACCCATTAATCAAAATTAATCAAAATCACAAGCGATAGCTATTTCTGAGTTTGGAATAATTATATGTGTAACACTTCTTTAATGAACTTAAATTGAATATAAATTTATCTCTTAATAGATCATATTGGCGAATGAACTGCATTTTTGTTTCTCAATAATACTTTGGTCACTGAGGCTCAAAATTTCAGTATCTTAACTGACAATTCAATAGCCTATCATTTTCCAAGAATCCCAGGAGCTTTGTCATTCAGAATTCTGTGGTAAAAATCAATGAGAAGGAACCACAAATTGTGAGGAGGAATTATAATAGAAAAAAAATCATATGATGTTGCAAAATAATGAGTTAGCTAAGCCTGCAGCTTAATTTATATTTTATTAAGGGGAAATGGTACAATTTAAAACTACATTAGTGTACTGAACTCATTCCCTCTTAAATCTGCCATGACCACAGCTGTTTTTACATAAAATGGTTCCAGTCACGGCCTGTCATTGGAAAACTGCTAGACGTCATGCTGCCAACCCTGTGAAGAGGCAGCTGATAAAGAGAGAAAACCTGAACGCTAATGTGGAGTGAAATCCTGTAAAAAAAATAGGAATGATAGTTATATGAGCTGAGTCATTCAATTGTTCAAAGTATCTGAATATTAGTTTCTAGACACAGAAAACTCCTGACTAAAGCAAAGCCCATGAGGCAAATGAGTAGCAAGATAGAAGTCTATAACTAAAGAATTCCTGCAGTGGAATTGCCATATCTTGGCTTATTAATGATCACCTAATGTACAAGAATCTTCCAATATTATCTTGTGGGAAGAAGTATTGCTTTTTGGTCTGCAGTTGGTTCTGTGAGTCTTATCAGACGCATAAGTAACATCACAGACAAGTTAGAGAATATTTCCATCACCCTTCGGCAGTTTCTTATTTAATTACTAGCTTGGTTTCTTTTCCACAGGGACCTTCAGTAGTCTTAAATTTTTAACCAAATAAAACAAAGATGCTAAACCAAAAATGTGCAGATGCCATAATCTCATTTTTCCATATTTAATCTACTACATATATTTATCTATATTTACCCACTCATCTGTAATTTTAGGGATCAAAGTCGTTTTCACTCTTTGGGCTTTGGCACGACTCTAGTAAGTAGAATGAGTACTCTTGAATTAAGTGTAAAGGGCATTGGAAATATGTTTGGATAAGATGACAATATAGAAGCATTTAAAATATGCATATGTATTCATTTCTACAATTACCAAATACAATTTTCTATATAATTTATATACAAATAAATCATTTAACACTTCCTGGGGGGAAGTACTTGCAGGGAATTCTTTAATGGTCTTTAATGGGCTCAGTGCTCTGTGGCCCTCTGCTCTTTTCTCTTTGCCCACTTATTTCTTGTCATATTGATGGCTTTGCTAATCCATGCATACATAGTGTATGTTTTAACTTCAGGAATTGATACTATCTGTTATGTGGTTTAAAATACTTTAGGCTGTGTGTATGATGACTTACATTCTTCAAGGTTTTTTCAAAAGTATAATCAATGAGTTCTACTCTGATCTATCATGTTTTTATACAGCAATAATGTTTCACCTCATTGCTAATTGAAAGAAACACAGGTTCAGCAACATTTTGCTGTATTTAACATAATTTTGTTTTCTGTCATCACCCAGTGGGGACATTTAAGTAACCAGTTTATTTTACAAAGTAGAAATTAATAGAGAGGAAATCAATGTATAATTGGTTTTTATTTATTTTGATGTCTCACAATATAGCATAGTGTGTCTTTATATTAAAGTTAGCAATCATTTTACATCAAACTAGTCAGTGTTAATATTAATACTCTGAACCAATGCACTAAGTGTAAAAGAATATTTAAAACATTGGTTTCATGATATTATTGAGAGTATTTGCATAGAAAAAAAGGTAAAGAACTGCATAATAATGCTAAACAACTTCCAGAAACAAAATGAAGCATCAGTGTGGGATGAAGAAAGATAAGTGAACAAGATATATCTGTGATAGATAAAAAATAAAAACAAACAAACTACTATGCTGTCTTGGAAAACAAGAGAATAAAATATACAATTGTATATACTTAAAATATAAGGATAAACACAATAAGCTATACTGGTTATGGCTTAAAGTTACTGTGGCCATAATTATGTTAGTCATATGTCTTTGTAAGCAAAAACAATTCCTGTGTTGGGAAATAGTTTTAGAATAGAAGCCTTAAGAAATGTGGTCTATATGAATATAGTAAGAGGAGAATGGATTACCCACCTAAGTTTAGCAAGGTGGAGAGTATCATGACTGTGCACTTAAATGAGCCTGGGACTGGTGAAGATGTCAAGCTGGCAGGGTGGTTCTCTTCTCCATCTTTGCTGCTATCTGTAGCCTTAGAACTTGAGTTTATTTTGAAATAAGGTCTTTGTAAATGTGATTAAAGTTGGTGATTATGTAGGATTAGAGAAGTCTTAATTAATTATTTATTATATATTATTTTTATTAATGACAGTTTATTGACTTTGTATCCCAGCTGTGGCCTCCTTCCCTTCCCCTCCCAATCCCACACTCCCTCCCTCTTCTTCTCCTATACCCCTCCCCAAGTCCAATGATAGGGGAGGTCCTCCTCCCCTTCCATCTGACCCTAGTCTTTCAGATCACATCAGGACTGGCTTCTTTGTCTTCCTCTGTGGACTAACAAGACCGCTTCCCCCTCAGGTGGAGGTGATCAAAGAGACAACCCATGAGTTCATGTCAGATACTGTCCATGTTCTTATTATTGGGAAACCTTCTTGGACACTGAGCTGACCTGGGCTAATTCTGTGCAGGGGTTCTAGGTTATCTCCACGAATGGTCCTTGTTTGCAGTATCAGTCTCAGAAAACAGCACTGTGTCCAGAATTTTGTTTGCTTTCCTTGTATTTTCACTTGTTCTCAACATTGAATGGCAGTAGTGGCTTAGAAACTGCCAAGTCTATGGTTCATACCTAACAGCCATGAGAAGACCTCACTTCTGTGAGGCAATTATGAAGAAAATTAAACTGAAGTCATACCTGATAAATGAAAATTGGTTGTTAGCATATTGTCTTTTGTTTTTGGTTATGAGCATTCCCTTCTTTTAAATTTGCCAGACATTCTAAGCATACCTACAAAGAATCATATTGCATCTGACCTCATTTTGGGAAAGAGCACATACCTGAGGCAGAGTCACCTCTAACGAATACAAACCAGTTGCTTTTTCCTCAGCTGAGGTGTTCTTAGATTCCTCTTGCTATTTCTTTGAGCCACACTTCCAACTTCCATGTAAATTTGTTTCTAAGGACCTATTATACAATTCTCCTTTGTGATATGGTCCTTTGGCTCCAGAATGAGGTTTTTTATTTTTAATGTATAATATGAAATTGATTTTTTAAAAATCAACTAATGGTTGTATCTCAGTTATAGGTCTTAACAGAGGAAAAAGCTCATCACATAAATCATTTTTATAAAACTTACAAGATATAGAATGCATAAGAGTTTCATTTATAAACAGTGTTTGAGAATATATTTTTATGCTAATTTCAGAACCAAAAAGTTTGGGGTTTTGGAATATAATTAACATATTTGTTATTTTTTTCTTTATTATCTATAGTTTCATTTATATTTTCTCACTTTATTCTAGTCATTACTCATATAAAATATATTAATTTATAATATACATATATAAGTCATACATCATATCAATTCAATAAATACATGAATTATGTAATTCATGATATTATTGAGAGTATTTGCATAGAAAAAAGGTAAAGAACTGCATAATAATGCTAAACAACTTCCAGAAACAAAATGAAGCATCAGTGTGGGATGAAGAAAGATAAGTGAGCAAGATATATCTGTGATAGATAAAAAATAAAAACAAACTACTATGTTGTCTAATATAGTTATTGGCTTCTGAAATTATAATTATAGACAACTGAGAGCCACAGCGTGGTTCCTTGGAATGAAACCTCTGCCCTCTAAAAGAGCAACAAATATGCTTAACCACTGAGACATCTTTCCAGTCTACTAATCAAACAGCTTTTTTATTTTATTATTTTACTTTATTTTTTATTTTGCCTTAATCTTCCTTTTCATGAAACTAGATTATTATTTTTTCTTACAGTACATTCTGATTTTGGTTTCCCAGGCCCTAACTCCTCTGGGATTCTTCTCACCTCCTCACCTACCCAAATCCACACCCTTTCTTCTTCTTTCTTATTAGGAAACAGGCACCTAAAAGAAAAAAAAATAAATAAAGAATAAAATAAAAACAAACCTGAGTAGCACAAAACAAACAAACAAAAAAGAGCTAAGAGAAAAGGAAAAAATCACATATAAACAGAGACACACACATTTGCACACACAGAAATCCCATAATGACAAAATCAGAGACCATATAAAATATAAGCAAAAGCCCTTTTAAAGCATGCAGCATGAATGAGGTGGGAAAGGAGGGCAATAATGATTATAAAGTGGATTCTGGTGGTGAGTGCAATTTACCTCATCTGTAACCATTTTAACTTTTATACAATAAATTTAAGCTCAAAATATGAATGGCTTATACTTTTCATTTAATGGATCTTTAATGATATCTATTACTTCTGCCTTACCCTAAGATATGCTAATTTAAAAGAAAAAAGTACAGTGTTTGTGCTGCTGGTTAATCTAAAGCTTTGGACTTTTATGAAAAACTGGAAAGTAACTCAAATTACTATTAGCCGCTATGCTTTTTTACTGTATTATAAATGAATGCATTGCACAAGTGTAGTAAAATTTTAAGATGTTATTAGAAGAATTTCTTATTTAGGAAAAATCCATCTGTATTATAGTGAAACATTTTTTAAATTCTTTATTAATTACACTTTATTCACTTTTTATCCCCCCCTGTGGTTTCCTCCCTCCTCCCATCGCAATCTGTCCCTTCCTCCACCCTCTGCATGCATGCCCCTCCCCGAGTCCACTGATAGGGGAGGTCTTCTTTTCCTTCCTTCTGATCCTAGTCAATTAGGTCTCATCAGAAGTGGCTGCATTGTCTTCTTCTGTGGCCTGGTAATGCTGCTTCCCCCTCAGGGGGAGGTAATTCAAGAGCAGGCCAATCAGTTCATGTCAGAGACAGTCCCTGTTCCTATTACAATGGAACCCACTTGGATACTGAACTGCCATGGGCTACATCTGTGCAGGGGTCTTAGGTTATCTCCATGCATGGTCCTTGGTTGAAGTATCAGTCTCAGGAAAGATGCCTATGCTCAGATTTTTTTGGTTCTGTTGCTCTCCTTGTGGAGTTGCTGTCCTCTCCAGATCTTGCTGTTTCCCACTTCTTTCATAAGATCCCAGATGCCCCTCAGTGAAGGAATGGATGCACAAATTGTGGTATATCTACACAATGGAATATTACTCAGCAATAAAAAACAAGGAAATCATGAAATTTGCAGGTAAATGGTGAGATCTGGAAAAGATCATCCTGAGTGAGCTATCCCAGAAGCAGAAAGACGCACACGGTATATACTCACTCATATAGACATATAATATAGGATAAACCTACTAAAATCTGTACACCTAAAAAACTAATCAAGAGGGAGGACTCTTGCTAAAACGCTCAATTCCTATCCAGAAAGGCAAAGAGGCTGGACATCAGAAGAAGGAGAAAAGAGGGAACAAGCCAGGAGCCTGACACAGAGGACCTCTGAAAGGCTCTGCCCTGCAGACTATCAATGCAGATGCTAAGACTTATGAGCAACCTTTGGGCAGAGTGCAGGGAAACTTTTTTTTTTTTACAGTTTAGAATATGTTATTAAATTCAGGTCTAGTAAGTACCTCTTAAAGTGTTCTGTCAGGTTACCTGGCCATGGCATATGTCACATGCTCATCACCTAGGACGGAGGACGGGTACAGACTTGAACTCTAGCATATTTGTGGTGGCACTTGTAAAATCACCTAGGATTTCCATCTTATCCTAGCAGGAAAGAAGGTTTGAATGACATAAATGAAGGTGCACTGTGAAGGGAAGAAAAAGGTTCTTTGATAGCAATACTACAGTAATCGCTACAAAATTGTTCCTTTGTTGCTTTGAAGAATTCTTGTGTGGGAGACTCACAAGTCTCTCATTATGGTTGGCTGATGACAGAATGGCAGGACTGAATGGGACCTCAAAATCCATTTCGCCAAACCTCTTTTCTTTAGGTCATAAAGATTCTGAGAGATCACAGCCCATATGCTTTATAGACTATGAAAAGTCAAGTGAAAAAAAAAAAAAAAAACAAACAAAGCTTTGTGATGTCAGTGTAAAATGCATTGAGATGTGAGGGAAGACAATTTGAAAAGAAGGAAAACATTTTCTGGGCTGGAAATTTGACTCTTATAGGTACATTTCTGAAACAATCAAACACTACTTAAATAAAGCAAATTCTAAGAACTGAGGAAAAAATGGCCTGTAATATCTACTGACTCATTCTAATCTGGTTTTGACCCTCAAATGAGCACAAAAGCAACAGTTAATAAGAATATCAGAGTTGAAATCTATAAATCTGTCATTTGTATATCACATAATAATCAGTTTGTATTGGGTATGTGAACACTTTTGCATATCAGTTTTATAATCAAGTTGAAATTGATACTATATTTGGTGCCAACTTCTTGACAGGAAAGGACAGTCTTGGCTCACAAATTAGAAATGATGAGTGAGCAGATTACTATGGCAACTACCTTGAAGGATGTTAGTAGCACTTTTTGTATTTTGGAATATGTGAGTATAAATGTGCCTGCAGGTGAGTCCAAAAGTGAATCTCAGGTCCTTATGGACCATTTACCTTATTCCTTTGAGACTGGGTTTCTCAGGTGATCCTGGGGCTCACAAATTAGGCTATTTTGAGTAGCCGATGAATAATGAATCCCAGAGTTATTCCTGTTTCTGGCTCCCCAGAGCTGGGATTACAAGTATGTGCCCCCAAGCCCGGCCTTTGCTGTGAGCTCTGAGTATAAATTTCACACGCTCATGCTTTCACAACATGCACTCTACTGTTTGAGTTATCTCTCCAACCCCCTGAAAGGCATCTTTTCCTTATTGCATTTGGTGTCACTTGCTTCTTTCCTTTTTGTTTGTCAATGAAATGATCATACACACTAAAGTAATCAAACTCCTAATAATTGAAGCTTTCTGTTATGATGAGTGATGTGATGAACGGTGTAATGAATGATGGAAGCATGCCACCAGGAATGTATAGGGCTCCTTCAACATCCATGCTGAGACCCATTCTAACTATTCACCAGCAGCACGTCTGTCTGACTTCTACCTAATAAGATACAGAATATTGTTTTTCCAGTCATGCAGGTATAGCAGTGATACACAGGTGCTAAGCGTTTTAACAAGCTTCCAAGCCAGAACGTACAAAAACACGTACACACAGTCTTTCAAATTGAGTGTCTCTTGACTTCACTTGGAAAAGCCCCAGGAATCACATTTACTAGAATGTTTGTAAATAAATAAATTAGGCACATCCTGATTTTAAGAAAGAAAGCAGAAAACCCATCACATAAATAAAAATACAGAGTGCTTTTCAAAACACTGATACAACATGCACATAGAATTTGCATTTTTTGATACCTAGAGCCACTTGACATACTTAATTAAACACGTTTCTGTTTTGGGGTGTAATTTATTCCCATCATCTGAGATTACAATAGCAGAGACAGCAAAATAAAAGAAATAGGAAAAGCAAGATTCTGCATAGGAATGTGGATATGTGCTGTGCTTTTAAAAAACATTCAGCTTATTTTGTTTCAGAAATATTAAATATTCTCTTGTGGCTATTAAGATGCAAGTTATTCAGGAGGGCCACTTGTTTAGTGACAATGTATGCCATTGTAATGCAAAGCTGAAAAGAAAAGAACACGTAGGAATCTATAATCTCATTTCTTTGTCTTACAATTTTAAGAAACTCTGTGTGTATGTGTGTGTGTGTGTGTGTGTGTGTGTGTGTGCATGTTCATGCATGTGTGTGTGTGTGATTATTTCTAGAAAACATGAATAAATGTCTTCTCTCTCTGGATAGCTAATCAACAACAAAGCAAGGTAAGAATGCCATCAAAGTCCAACTTGGGGAATCAACATTGGCTTTGTTTTCCTTGGTTTGGCTTGGTTTGGTTTGGTTTGAGTTTGCTTTGTTTTTGTTACAGGAGTATAGGGGAGGGGTCAGTTACAGAAGCAGAAACAACTCAAGACAAATACATCACCAAAAGTCCATGTCACCACTGGTGACAGGTCATGAAAGCTGGAGACGAGAATCTCACTGTACAACTGGCAGTCAGCTCAATGGGTTAAAAACTATGTTTTTCAACTGTTGCCTCCTTAAGCAGCTTTGCTGGTCTCTGTCTTTTAGGGTTTTGGAAGGATCCAAATCTCTTCTAGGCAGCTCAACTGCTCTGAGTGTCTTTCAATAGTTTATATAAGCTTCAGATGGGAGGAGCCTAGTGAATCTGGTCAGTTCCAAGAACCTCCTTAGGCTTTTGAGTTGTTTACTTCCTGAATCTTAATGAGCTTGCTTTGCAGGAAGGAATGTGTTGCTCCCCTATATGACACCCTGCATTCCACTGAGCCTTCCAGAATAAAAATTTTGATCTCAGAAGAAATTGCTTTGTAGCAGTGTGTCACTAAGTATCACCTTATGATGATAGCCATGCTGGACTTAATTGTGGCATACAAACCAAGAGATGCTAACAGATGAGATGAGAACTAACAGGTTTAAGTCATGGGTAACTCTGTTGCCTTCTATTTAGCACATCTGTTGACATGTGCCAAGATGGAAGCCACTAGAGACTTGAGCAGCACCTCTGGTACCATCAAGTCGCAGATCATTTTCAATGATCATCGGGAATTGATTTCCGATGTGCAAATTTTTGTGATGATGCAAAATTGACATCAGATATGCCTATGATGAATTTTGTTTTCTATTTCTTTGGTAGAATATGATTTACCTAAGTTCTATACCTGTGAAATGGGTAGAAGTGAAGCCTGAAACTATGATGACAAAGTCAAGAATTTCCAGCTGCATATAAGTCTCTGTATTTTCTCTGTTAGGTTTACTTTGTAGCAGCTTCATTAAACTACAAGCTGTAGGAATAAGCTCTGCTTTATGCTCAAAGACAGAAGCACTTCATCCTAGCGAATGGTAGAACAGTAAACAGGCAATAAGCATGCTCTAGAGCATTGTAGAGTGTGCCCTTTAAAGGTGGGTAGGCTGCTCAAAGGCTTTAGTACAGGTGAGGCATTAAACAGACGCTAGCTACCGCACCTGCTGTCTGTATGTTAACTATCATTTCATTACTGTTGTTCATTTTTTCCCATTTTTATTGTATTTGTAAACCATGAATAAGGGCATATATGATATTTCTTCTGAGACAGCATTGTTTGGATACGAGACAAGTGGTTAAAACTCTGATATATCCAGAGTGGCAAAACAAAATAGCGAAAAGAGCAAACCAATGGCAAATCCTACAAGATGTGAAACAGCTTTGTAAAATGTTTTATTTGTGTCTGTCAATTCCCAAAAGAGAGAAAATGAGTAAAAATATAAGAAACATGAACAACTCAGAATTTTATTTTATTAAGATTTATTAATTTATTAAGTATACAGTGTTCTGCCTGCATGTACACTTTCTTGACTGAAGAGGGAAACCAGATCTCATTTCAGATGGTTGTGAGCCACCATTTGGTTGCTTGGAATTTAAGCTCAGAACCTTTGGAAATGGAGCCAGTGCTCTTAACCCATGAGCCATCTCTCCAACCCCAGAATTCTAATTCCTTGTGTAAATATCTGAATTTATTGCATGCTGTTGCAAACCTGCCTTCTTCATCTATTTCATTCTTTAACTTTTGAATCGACCAATCTAAGAAATGCAGACTCGGGGCTGGAGAGGTGGCTCAAAGGTTAAGAGCACTGGCTGTTCTTCCAGAGGTCCTGAGTTCAAGTACCAGCAACCACATGGTGGCTCACAACCATCTATAATGAGATCTGATGCCCTCTTCTGGCCTGCAGGTGTACATGCAGACAGAACATTGTATATATAATAAATAAATCTTTAAAAAAGAAATTCAGACTCTAACCTAAGGATCTAAAGAAATGAAAATGAAGAATAATGCTTCATTCATTTTTATTACATTTATGTCTGTGTGTGTGTGTGTGTGTGTGTGTGTGTGCATGACACATGTGTGTGTAAGTGTGCATGAGGACAAGTGAACAGAGATCATCCTATGCCATGTGACTCCTGAGGATCATTCACATCATGCTCGGTAACACTCACCTTTAACCTCTGAGTGATCTTACTGGAACAAACACGGTAGTTCATGCTACAGAGGTCCACTTAAAAGCCTAGGGTAGTTGAGAAACATCAGTAAATTTCAGATCACAGCTGTCAAAACTTTCACTGTTATTATTTCTTTCCTTTAGGAAAAGGAGCGATTCAGAAGCACTCCCAAACCACTTTAGCCACGATGTTTCAAGTGATCTTTTAAATTAGTTAGATTTGTCAAAATGAGGTTAAAGCTGTTTAGTAAAATAGTTTAGTAAAATATAAACATCAAAACACTGTAGCATAATAGTGAAAGGGGAGATATTAAACCATGGTTTCTGGATTTTCACTCCTCTATAGTTTGTTAAATAAATGGTGTAAGTACAAAAACAAGCAAATAGCATCAGCAGCAGTGGAAAGGCTTTGACGTCCAAATATAACATCATTCTTCTCGAAATTCATTTCACTTTATAATTGTGTGGGGCTATAGTTCCCTGAAATAATCTTAAAACAATTGAAATAAAAAATAATAAAAAGTATACTGGATACTCAGAATGAAAATAAAGAACGGGTCCGGTCTGAGTGATGATGATGACAAGGACTTTTTCCTTTGTTTGCTTGAAAATTATCATCAGATTGGTACCCCATTTTTTATATTAATCACAGTTTACTTACTTTGCATCCCAACTGTAGCTCCCTCTATTATCCCCCCCCATCCTACCCTTCCTTCCATATCTCCTATCATGCCCCTAAGTCCACTGATAAGGAGGTCCTCCTCCCCTTCCATCTGACCCTAGCTAATCAGGTCTTACCAGGACTGTCCACAATATCCTCCTCTGTGGCCTGGCAAGGCTGCTCCTCCCTTGGTGGGGTTGGGGGGTGGGAGGGGCAAAGAGCCTGCCACTGAGTTCATGTCAGAGACAGTCCCTGTTCCCCTTAATAGGGATATTCCCTTGCATGCTATGCTGCCATGGGCTAAGTCTGAGCAGGGTTTCTAGGTTTTATCCATGCATGGTCTTTGGTTGGAGAATCAGTCTCAGAAACGACTCCTATGCCCACATATATTTGGTCCTTGTGGGGCCCCTGTCATCTCCATGTCTTATTAACCCCCCCCCCTTCTTACATATGATTCCCTGCATTCTGCCGAAGGTTTGGTTATGAGTCTCAGTATCTGCTTTGATACACTGATAAGTACAGTCTTTCAGAGGCCCTCTACGGTAGGCTCCTGTCCTGTTACTTGTTTTCTCCTACTTCCAATGTCCATCCCATTTGTCTTTCTAAGCGAGGGTTGATTGGTGACAAGGACTTTTTATTCTTCTTTAGAAAAACACACAGGAAGGGCCTTGAGACTGCAGAGCAAGTCTGATAGTCAGACACCACGAATCCATCCTGTTTCCTAACTGGAAATCTGTACTGGAATGTGTAAACATAAAAACAGTTCAGACTCTTCAACACTCCCTCTCCCCACCTCACCCAACACCCAAACCCTTAATGAATTGATCAGTTTCATGCTGGAAAATCCATGAAGCACCCTACCGGAGTGTCACTGTTAAGATCTGTGTGCTCCCAGTTTCAGTAATTTGTTTTTACTTTGTTTTTTGTTGTTGTTGTTGTTGTTGTTGTTGTTGAGACCTGGTCTCTCTGTGTAGCTCTAGCTGTTCTAGAATTTACTCTGTGGACCAGGCTGCCCTTCAGCCCGCAGAGATTCACCTTTCTTTGCCTCTCAAGTGTTAAGATTAAAGGCATGCATCACCACCCTGGGCCTTACTTTGTCTTTTTAATCAATGAACTCAAGAGGAGGTCTGAGGAACCCTGCAGAATGACATACAGCACCGGACGCTCAGTTAGTCTTGCTCTGGTTTCTTCCACACACTTTTGAAAGCTTTAGCACCAGTGTCTACATGTTTATAGCTTTTGCTTGTTCTTATCAGCAACATAATGTTTCAATCCCACCAGAAACCAGAGCATTTCTTTATCCCCAGGGGAACCACACGTCAGCCATAATAAACAAGAGCTCTGCCTCTTGTCTCCAATTAAGTGGGACCATGACATTTACATGTAGGCCCCGTCGATTCTATAAAGAAAAATCACCTGGTTTCTTAGTTCAGATTGTCATGCAACCGTGTAAATAAAGAGTCCATGATACAGATTTGAAATTGAGAATGGAGAAACCGACCCATGAGTCTTTCAGTGTTATCACTCTATTTTAGAGAAAAGGTTTGGAATTGACCAAAAAATTGTTCTTTGATGATCCTTTTTGCTTTATGAGAGGCAGTTTGTTCTAGCAGACAGTGCAGGAAGCTTGAAGTCAAATATGGAATTTAACCTCAAGGTCATACTCAAACTATTCCGCTTACCAGGCTACTGATTTTGGACGTTTTGTTTTAACTCTGAAACACAGCGTTGTCTTTTGGTTTTGGTTTTAAGTTTTATAAAACTGAGCTCACTGCTTTTATTACATCTGTGTGCTACACACAAACCCATATGTGTGCGCACGGAGACAAATGGGTGTGTGCTTTGTGTACTTGTAACTTTACTTTTTACTAATTCAGTTATTTCTCAAGTTTGTAATGAAGCTCACCTGACATGATGTCACATAAAAATGTATTTATTTTTATTCATTTCTTAGTCACAATTAAAACTCAAAACATGGGTTATTTACTTATGCAAATATACACATCTGTCAACTGAAACATAACTTACTTAGTAATACATATAATATATAAATATATATATATATATGGGTATCTATTATGTATGTATATTGTATAATGTGTTTGTTTTCTAAGAATATGAACAAATATCAAATCAACAATGGGTGAAATTAAAGAAAAAGTAATTTATTGTTGGAGACATGTATGTCCAGAAATGTCAGAAAGATATTCTGTAAGGGTAGTAAATATAAAGAGATGTAAAAACGTAGACTTTTCCAGAAGGATAGAAAGTCAACAGCACAGACCTTGTGATTTCTATATAACTCAGAGGAGACAACCAATGCTTCCTCAGCAACTACCAACTTTAATGTGTGAATATCTTATAAGGACCTTTTAGCAGAATTCATCCAATAATGCTCAAGAATCAACTTTATAAGCCTTGGAAGGAATTCTGTGTGCTTAGAGGTGATTAGCAGGGTAGTAATCTGAAATTTCAGCCCTCGGTCATGCATGACACATTATCTATCTGATGGAGCAAAACAGCATTTATAGGGACATCTATTTGTAGTATTCTCTGGTATGAAATAAGTGGCTATGAAATATTAAATTCAGTTTAGGAAAAGGCCAGTGTACCTATCCAAACCTTAATAAGCAAATATATGTCAGTGCCAATTATTTATTGGTTAAAAATTACTACCTGATATAAAATAATAGTATGAGCCTATTCTATTCCCAGCTGTAACTTTTTAAAGTAAAATTCATTATATACTTTATTAAGTGTCTATATTTTATTGTCTTAAGCCACGGTGATAGGTAATCAGTTTTCCACATAGTAAACAAAACTGTTAATCCATGATGAGATGCCTACATAAAAAACTAGTAACCTTTAGAATTACTTCTGTGTACATGAACATGAAGAGCCTGAGGCAAGTATTACATTATCTCTATCACTGAAAGATGCTCGTAAAAGAAACACAGAAAGGTGAGATACATCTCTACTTTATTGTTTTTAGTTATTTAATATCTGTCTACTGGTTCCCAAGTTCTGCAACACAATTATTTTACAGTGCATAAAGTGTATAAATTTGGGGATAGAAAAATCTATTTTAGATTCCTGTAAATAACCATGGTTGGTTATGACACTCTTCATTTATGTGTTATGATAACTCAGATGAAAATAGTTTCCATGCAGTTGATCAAATCTCAGCTCCTTTAGACTTGAGGAGGGATATTTTCACAATCCAAGTTCAACTATAAAATGTAAAGATAAGGATGAACTTAGAAATACTTACTGAGGGCCACAAGCAACTGCTCTATTACACCCCTTTTCCCTTATCTTTCTGTTTTTAAGTTTTGGGCACAACGTTTTTAAGCTTATTAAATATTATTTTATTTTATTTTCAGAAAGCATCTTAAAGAAATAGAGAAAGAAAGAAAAAAAACAGAATATGGGTCTCATACAGCATAAAACAGGGTGTCTTCAAAATTTCTATACAGTAGAGAGTATTCTACAGTTTATAATTTTCCTGACTTTCCATCCCAAGTGCTAGGATTACAAACGTGCACTAACCATGCCAAAGCTGACACGATGCTAGGGATTCAACATGGAGGTTAGTGAGTGCATGGTAGACAAGCACTCTACCAGCTGGGCTTTACTGACACGCGCTTTTAAAGTTAACTCATTAAATAAGGACAAATAATCTCGGTAATCCTAAGCACTTTTATGTCAACAAACTAAACCTATAAATGCAAAAAGAAATGTGGGGTAGAATTCAGACTAAAAGTCAACTACTATTCTGTATCCCATTTTATTTGTTTATTTAATTTGTTTGTTTGCTTGTTTAATGTGTGTGGGGTTTTGTCTGCATGTATGTCTCTGCACTATGTGCATATCTGGTGCTCACTGGGGTCAGTAGAGGGCATATAATTCCTTTGTGCTGGATTTATAGATAAGGTTGTGAGCCATCATGTGGATTCTGGGTACTGAACCCGGGTCCTCTGCAAGAACAAATGTTGTTGATCACTGAGCCAACATTCCATGCAATGTGGGGAAAAAAAAAAAGAATACGTTATTTTCTGTCAGTAATTTAGTTTGTAAATTTTAAGATGTGGAGGAGAACTTCAAGAATTATAAAAATGAAGAATTTAATAAGATTACTTTACATTGCTTTCTCACATCTGTGTGCTAAACACAAACGCACGTGTGTGCACACAGAGACAAATGGATGTGTGCTTTATACTTGTTGGTTTTGCTTTTACTAGTTCAGTTGGAACAAATAAACTTGAAGAGTAACTTTGTGATCAACATTCATATTCTGAAAATAAAGTTCTCCTAACACAACAGTGTATAATCCCCAAGCAAACCAATTCAGTTTTTTTAAATATAACTTACAGTAAACAATAAATATCCTGATTTGAATCCAAAGTTCTTTGTAAGATACTTTTTATTGTGTGTTGTGTTATGTTCTATACATAGGGTCCAATCAAGGATATTGATGAACAAGAAAGTTTCTTCCACCATTGAACAGTGTAAGATACTCTCCAACCTCTCAATAGCCCAATGCCTTCAAGCAAAACATACTCCCTGCCATAATGAAAAGCTAGTAAAAGAGTGACACTTGGCAATCTACTAGCATATTAGCTAAATCTTCCCTGAGGATCTACTGTGTGTTATGCACTGATATGTACTTTAAGGTGCCAGTGATGAATAAATAAGGCTGAAAAACGCTCCTTGGGGAACTTTGACTTTAGTAAAAGAGAGGTACAAAGAGATGATAGATAAATTAAAAAAACGTAAAGTCTGTTCAGCTAATGCTAACTATGTGAGTGACTGAAACAGAATCCATTTAATAAAATGTAGCTTTATTTTATGCTTTAGCAGGCTGGAAAAAAAACTGCTCAATGGAAAAGTGTCCTTTATTAAGGTGACAGACACAGAGGTGAGCAATGTCAAGGGAGGTTTAGATGAGAGGAGGGAGTGGAGAATAGTTCATATAAGAGGTGGGAGAAAGCCCTATTGACAATAATGGTGTGTGAAAATGCTGTATTTGAAACCTAAAACTTTTATGCTTTATGTATGAGTAAAGCCTAGAATATATATGTATACACCAATAGATATATGTATGTACATATATTTATATTCATGTAAACATTTAATTAGACTTAACCTACACAAGGAATAGTGTTTTGCTTGAAGCCGTAAGCCACCAAGTAAAATGCTCAGTGCCAGATGTGGGGTATTCTTCTATTGATTTGTAGGTCAAAGGTGCCCTGGAGACTTCAACACAATATAGGTGGCTGCCATTGATATTGGAAGTTGCTATAATTTACTGGTGAGACCATATTGCTGAAGACACAATTTGCTTTCATCACAGAACATGAAGAAATCAAGCTGGTCGTGGCCAAAAATCTTCCTTTCTGCTGGCTACCCATCATAGTGTCAGAAAATATTATGTAGACTGTAGGGGAGGAAATGACACCAACATGCTTACCTAGCCAGAAACACTGTGGATTACAACAATGATCTGAATGTCAAGATAAGTCCGTGTGTACAATAGTAACACAAACCTTAGGTGACTAATCTATTCTTTCTGATTGGATTTGAAGTCCGCAGCACAGGAGAAAACTTATCCTACACTGTGAATCTGACAAAGAATCTATGGTTGGGGAACTCACAGGCCACTAGGGTAAACCACTATTATTCTGCCGTTAGGTCATGGATGTGGTTTGTCCCAAGAGGGTTATTCAATTTGAAGTCTGCATTTGAAAACACAAACAAAAGAGGATGAAGATGATAAGAGCATGCTTCCGGGCAGTCCAGAGATTCTGTGCTTATGACAGGTACTGTGGTCAAGAGAGTAAAAATTATTTAGGAAGCTTAAGGCTTGTAAAAAGCAAAGACTTTGTTTCTATGGCAGTGTCTCTCTTTTTTAAATTTTATTTATTTTTTCTTATTAATTAAATTTATTTTTATTCTCTTTACATCCCTAACACAAACCATCTTCTCTTTCTTCCAGTTCCTGTCCTTCCGCCCTCTTCCTTCTTTTTCTTTTTCCCTTCTCCTCAGAAAAGGGGAATCATCCATCCCTCTTAACAACCCAACCCAGTACATTGGGCTGCATCAGGCCTAAGCTTATCCTCTTCCACTGAGGCCAGAGAAGTTAGCCTAGCTTTGGGCAAGTGATCAAAAAGCAGATCACAGAGTCCATGTCAGAAAGAGCCCTTGCTCCGTTTGCTAGCAGACCCACATGAAGACCATGCTGCCCATCAGCTGTATATGTATCCAGGTCCTTAAGTGCAGTCCATGCATGTTCTTTGGTTGGTTCTTCATTCTCTGTAAGCCGCCATGAGCCTAATTTAGTTGACTTTGTTGGTCTTCCTGTGGAGTTCTTGTCCCCCACCCAGGATCTTTCTATCCTTCTTCCCACTATTCTGCAAGACTCCTTAAGCTCCACCTAATGTTGGGCTGTGTGTCTCAACATCTGTTTTGATCTACTGCTGGGTGGAGCCTCTCAGAGGATAGTTATGCTGGGCTCCCGTCTCCAAGTGTAGCAGAGTATCATTATTAGTGTCAGGGGTTGTCTCTCTTCTATGGAGTAGGTCTCAGGTTGAGCCAGTCATTGGTTGGCCATTCCTTCAATATCTGCTCCATCTTTATCTCTACACATCTCGTAGGCAAGGTAAATTCTGGGTCAAAGGTTTTGTGGGTGGTTTAGTGCCCCCTCCCTCCATTGGAAGTTCTGCCTAGCTATCAGGTGGCTACTTCAGTCTCCATGTCCCCAGCTGGTAGGAGTCTCAGCTCAAGTCAATCCCATATCCTCGCAAGAGCCTACCTTGTCACAGGTCTCCAGCTTGCCTCAGAGATGTTCCACCCCTCTGTTTCCCTTCTTTCTCCTAGCCCTCTCAACTCTCACCCCTGTTATTGCCAGATCTGATCTCCACCCTCGTTCCCCTCCTCACATCCTCTCCAAACAGTTTCCACATTTTATGTACTTCCAAAGTCTGTCCAGTATTCACTTCTGAGTGGGATTCAAGCATCTTCCCTTCTTGTTACTTAGCTTCTACATGTGTGGGAAATGTAGTATGTTACTTCTGAACTATGTGACGAATAACCACATATATGTGAATACATACCACGTGTGTCTTTCCGGGTGTGGGTCACCTCACTCAGGATGACATTTTCTAGTTCCATCCATTTGCCTGAAATTTTCATAATTTTTTAACAGCTGAATACTATTCCATCTTGTAAATGTACCACATTAAAAAATATCCATTCTTTGGTTGAAGGACATCTTGGTTGTTTCCAGTTTCTGGCTATTATGAATAGAGTTGCTATGAACATAGTTGAGTAAATGTCCTTGTGGTATGGAGGAGGATCTTTTGGGTATATGCCCAGGAGTAGTTTAGCCGGTTCTTGATGTAGAACTATTCCTAATTATCTGAGAAACCACCAGATTGATTTCCAAGATAATTGTACAAATTTGCACTCCCATGAGCAATGGAGCTTTTATCTTAGCCATGGGTGTAGATGGAAGAGCATGTCTTCAAGTACTTCTTGGCCATTAGAGATTCCTCTGCTGAGACTTCTATTTAGCTCTGTACCCAATTTTTTAGTTGGACTACTTGATTTGTTGGTGTTTAATTTCTTAAGCACTTTGTATATTTATATATTTTGGGTATTAGCCCTCTGTCAGATGTAGGGTTGGTAAAAATCTTTTCCCAATCTGTATACTGCCATTGTGTTCTATTAACACTGTCCTTTGCCTTACTCAAGCTTTTCAGTTTCATTAGTTCCCATTTCTAAATTGTTGAGCTGTTGGTGTTCTGTTCAGGAAGTTGCTTCCTGAGCCAGAGTTCAAGGCTATTCTCCACTTCCTCTTCTATTAGATTTAGTGTATGTGGTTTTATGTTGAGGTCTTTGATCTACTAGGTCTTGAGTTTTGTGCAGTGTGATAAATATGGATCTATTTGCATTCCTCTACATGCAGACATCCACTTAGACCAGCACCATTTGTTGAAGGTGTTTCTTTTGACTTCACTTAGATAGAAGTCCCTTGCTTGATTAGTGATTGCTTTACATGTTGGCAGGTCCATCATTTAATTACCAGTTCATTGTTGTGGGTTATATTACTACTTTTACATGTGTAATTGTGTCAGGTGACATAACTGCACAGCTTAATTCCCTGACACACCCCCACACCTTTTTCCTCAGGTAGCTTAAGAGAAAACAGACCCAGTAGATGATGTTTCTAATATGCTGAGCAATGAACTTGTCAGGGGTTATCACAGAAATCCAAATGTCTCTTAATATTTTATTTACCCTTAAATATTTTATATGACCCTTAAATGTAAAGAAATGCCCAGTACAACTTATTTGTCTTTATGTTTGTGTATATATGTATGATGTGTATGTTGTATATGAGTTTATAGTGTGTGTGTTTATAGTGCATGCATGTGTGTAAAAAAGAGAGAGAGAAAGTGATAGAGACAGAGAGATGAAGGGAGACAGAGAGACAGAGACAGAGTGTGTTCAGGCATATGCAATATTTTTGCTGCAGTGCACATGAGGATATTAGAGGAGGAGCATGAGATTTTGCTCCTTGTTATCCACTTACTTGAGATGGGGTCTCCCTTTGTTAATCAATGTGTACACCAGTCTATGCAGCCTGTGAGTTACCAGAAATTTGTCTGTCTCCACCCTTTGTCTCACTAGAGGAGTGCTGAGATCATAGATGCACTCCACTGTGTCTCAGTTTACATGACTTCCAGGGGTCATAGTTAAGGTCCTCACACTGATACGATAATCACTTCACCCATAGAACCATTACTTCAACACCTGGATTATATTTTAATCATAATTTTGGAGACTTTCAAAATTTTGCTGTTATTATAAAACGTAGCCCTCATTATTTGTCTTAAACCAGTGTTTCAAACAGGAAAAATGGAGCAATGATATTGATTGGAAATTTTCTAAATTTATAAATAAATATATAAATTTCCATAATACATTTTGTTACATTTTACATAGATGATAATTTTACTTGCAGAATAAGAATATAAATTTATTTTTATAATAACAAGTTACTTCTAGAATAATTTTTGACACTATTACTAAAACTGACTGTGGGGAGGAAGAATTACACAATTGATACTATTTAAATCCAAAACAGTAGTAGTGATAATGTATGGTGAAGAGGCTTTGCTTTTGAGCCTCATTGAGCATGCTATTCGTGTGTGAATATGGGGTGACAGGAAATGCCATTGAAGATTTCAGCAATTCATCTCTTCCTATTAACCCCTATTTTTTATTTTTCAGCCATCGATGTTAGTTAGCAAAGACAACAGATGGTTCCAGTCACCTGATCCAATTGGCAGAAGTGTTGTTATGTGAACCGTATTTTTTCAGTAGAGAAAAACCAATCTTTTAAAACCAGCAAAATTCCCATGGAAAAACTGAACTTTTGGCTGATGTTGGAGAAAGCAGAAAAATAATCCTGTTCTCATTGCTGTAACCAAATACCTGTCAAAAAAATCAGTGTAAGGAAAGAAGGGTCAATTCTCTCACTTGCAGTTGGAGGGAAAGATGTCTGTCATGGTCTCAGTAGTGTGCCACTGGGATGCTTCACCCATTCATGGTTTGACAGAATAGGAAGTAAAAAGGAAATGGATCTGGGCTATAAGACCTCAGATCCTGCCCATACTGACCCACTGTCTCCAGGGAGGCTCTACCTGTTCAATTGCCACAATATCCCAAAACATGACCACTACACAGAGAACAAGTGTTCAAAGACAAGAGACTATGGGAGACATTTCACATTTACATCACATCAGTGTGGCACATTCATGACTATATTCCTATTTTGAAACAAACAAGCAAACAAAAACAATACAAAAAGACTTGGAATGTGTAACTGCTTCCAGTTTTGATCGGATTGTCGTTCTCATTTCATTCTATTGCTGTAATAAAATATCCAATTAAAAAAGAAGAAGAAAGGGTTTGTTTGCTAGCAATTTCACCTTACCATCCATCACTGCACGGAGACAAAGGCAGGAATTAATATAGTTGGTCACACCATGTGCCTAGTCAAGAACAAAGGGAAAACAGACACTTCTTTGCTTGTTTGTTTAACATATTGGTTCATTATGTTACATGCTTGGCCCCATGTGTATTTGAAATTGGTCTGTGAAATGAAAGATCTCTCCTTTCCTTTAATTCTGACTTGCAGGTGTTCTGACTAGAAATTACTATTTAAGTCAGATTAAAGAAGGACTATGCTTTATTTAATCTGAAGACTGTGTATATGAGAAAAGATTTTTTTTATGAAACTTGGATATCACTTTGCTGATAGGAATGAGTGTCTGACATGCAGCATCTTATATTTTTAAGCATTGGAATCTCTATGTTTTTATCAGGGAGAAAGTCCTTCTGAGAGGTAACTAGCTTCGCTGGCATGGGTCCTCCAGATAGTATGAGTACAGATGGCAATGAATACAGAAATCTAATTTATCATTACTGTTATGATATGGATATGAAATGCCTTACACAGGCTCATGTCCTTAGGTTTTTAGTCATGAGACAATGACTTTGTTTTAGGAGGTTATAGAATCTTTGGCAGAAAGAAGGCAGCTAGAAGAAGTGATTTCAAGAGAGCAGTCCTTGAGGGATATAGCCCAGGCCCACTTCTCACCCTCCTTCCTCTTTTTGGTATAATGAGATGTGAGCAATGAGCTCCAGCATGCCCCATTATACCAAGCCACCTGCTACCATGCTTTACTCACCATGATGAGCTGTACAATCTCAAACTATGAGCCACAATAAACCTTTTCTCCCTTGTGTGGCTCTTGGTCAGGCATTTGATCACAGTGGCAGAGAAGCAACTAATAGAGTTGCTATATATTTTATGCCCTGGCCACATGAAACTTGGGAAAGCTTTCTTATATTCTCTATAATTCTGTTTGCTCACTTTTAGATGTGATTGTTACCATCCATCTAAAGGTTGTTTATGATGATTAAAAAATAGGAAAAGTAGAAATGTAGGCATGGTTCTAAATTAGGAATCTGACAAATATCTATACCTATTTCTGTGTGAGGTCGTATATACACATACCTGCTTGACTCTAACACAGACGTTCTCTGAAATGCAAAGCAACAACAATGATTAAAATTACCTAAACTTCCACTACCATTAGAGCAAAGAAATATTGCTGCACATTAGAAAGAGAATCAGATCAGGGAATACACCTATAACAGAATGGATAAACGCATTCACTATCAAGTGTCCATCTTGAAATAAACAGTTATTTTGAATAAGCACCCATTGGACAAACAGCATGTCTAAATCTGTCACTAATGCACAGACTTTATCAACTCAAAAGTAGAAATAAGAAAAAGGGAAAACAGTCAGATTCAGCGAGCAGATGATAACACATAAATATCAGGCTGGAGAAATATCATAAATATCATATTATAAATTAGCATAAATATCATACTAGCACCAGCTAGAGAAAACAAACAGCTCTGCGAATATCGAGAAGGAAATTGCTGCTGCATTGCTCCTGCCTTGCCTCCCGTGTCCTCTCCATGCAAATACCAAACATGATTGTTCATTAGAAACTCTACAGCAAAGAAACACGTAAAGAAATGTCTGAAGCTTTAAAAGGATCCACAAATTAAGTGTGAAATACAGGTGCTAATGGGAATAATACATAATGTGTAACTTTTAAATGCCTTTGTCCTACGATAGAGAATGCAGCATGTAACAATGCATTATACTGTTCTTTAAAGATGAAGAACACAATACTTTTAAATTAATAATAATTAATAAATAATATTAATTAGGCAGAGATGATATAGCATATATTTAAGAGACATAGCTGATAAATTATGGACAGAGTCATAATATTGCCTCTTGTCTAGTTTTGTAAATATATATAACAGACATACTCATTTGTTCACATTTTCTATAGTTTTTTTCCCAATTACCAGCAGAGAAAAATATGGAGATTCAAAGTCTAAGTGGAAAGGGATGGAGTTAAATGACACACTTAAGTGATCACATATTTTTAAAAATATTCATATACCCTTTAAAGTAATGTACAGAAAACCCATTTCTTGTCTTTAGTGAAGAGATATCAGTCTTTTAAAAGGGATATTAGTTCTGTTGATATTTCATATCTAAGCACAGTTCAGTTGGTTTGATTGATCCAACAAGTAGAAAAAGTAGAAACTGAGGCTGGTGAATGAAGTCTCTAATGATGGCAAGAACCATTCAGCTTTAAGGCAAAGATCAATCCAAGCTTCAACATCAGACATAGACAGCTCAACTCAGGCATCTTGTGTGACTTCAGCAACAACAATTTCTTTTATATGCAAACAAATACCAGCATATTCCAAACCTATTCACAAAAATATAATATTATAGTATACCTTTGAGTATTCTCAAAAGAGATAACAAATGGCTGCTAAGAATTTAAAGAACACAGAAAACAATGCAGCCACTCCTGATGAGACCTGATAGACTAGGGTCAGAGGGAAGGGGAGGAGGACCTCCCTTTTCAGTGGACTGGGAGAGGGACATGGGTGGGGAGGAGGGAGGGTGAGATTGGGAGAGGAGGAGGGAGGGAGGTTCAAGGGGGATATAAAGTAAATACACTGTAATTAATAAAAATAATTAAAAAAGAATTTAAAGAAATGTTCAACATACTTTGTCACCAGGGAAATGCAATTCAAAACTACTTTGAGATTTCATCTTACACCAATCAGAATGGCAAAGATAAATAAAACAAATTACAATTCATGGTGCTAAGGATGTGGAGTAAGGGAAACACAAGTACATTGGTAATGGGACTGCAAACTCACACAGTCACTATGGAAATTAGAGTGGCAATGGAAATGGATCTACCTCAAGATGCAGCTATATCATTCTTGGAAAAATACCCAAAAGGATGCTTCATCCTATTATTCATCTACTTGCTCAACCTTGTTCGTTGCTGCTCTATATATAATAGCCAGAAATTAAAAACAACATAGATGTCTACCAACAGATGAATGGATGAAATATTGTGTTTACATAGTGGACTATTATTATTCCACTACTATTACTCAGCCATTAATTTGCAAGTAAATTAATGGAACTAGAAAACAAAATCATCCTGAATGTGGTTACTCAGAGCAAGAAAGACAAATATGGTATGTATTTGCTTATACGTGGATGCTAGCTGTTAAGTCATTTTTAAGTAAGTTAAAATCTGTATAACCAGAGAGGGTGAACAAAGAACAAGGAACTAAGGATGAGGAATGGGTCTCCCCAGGAGGAGAAATAGACTAGATAGTTATGGATGGATGACAGGACATAACTTAAATGGAAGGATCAAACTGAAAGAAAGAGAAAAAAGAGAGGGAGGGGAAAATATGGAGAGGGAGAGCTAAATCTAAGAGCCTTTTGAGCAGTTGTTTGGGCACCTAATACAGTGGCATATTATATATTTATATTAAATATTATAATAAATATAAAGATATGTTTATGTGTTACATATGCATTTATGTATTATATGTAGGTGATCTACATGCAATCACCAAATAAGGAGACAGAACCCCAGATAAACATCTCTCATTATTAAGTGAAGCTTCCAGTGCCAGAAATGGATTCCATCCAATCCAGTTGTTGGCCAAGAGGGTTCCATGGGAATGCCTAAATAACACCGACTATTGCCGAAGCTATTGAGTGCTCTCCAAAAACTGATAGTAATGCACTGTTGCTTTAGACAACACCTAAACTACTTTTTGAACATGGAGAAGTAAAGCTATTGCTTACCAAGAGCCTTCACCCCTACATACTAATATTTGAGGTACAGGAAGGTATTATTCATAATTCCCAGGGAGAAAGGTAACACCAACACAGCTACAAAACCTTCAGTCTACAAAAGTGACCTACCTGCAAGATATGCTGGTGTGATAGTGGCACAATGATTGTGGAAGTAATTAACTAAAATCTGATTAACTTTAAGGCTCATTCCATGAGATGAAAGCCATTGCTGACATTGCTCAGAAGGCCAAGTACCTGAGACTACATAGCCCTGGGACCTAAGGGAAAACCAAATACTACTATTTTGCTAAAGGAATGTAACAATACAGTGACTCCTGGTTATATTCTGTTATACTCACAGATCAGTGTCTTGCTCAGCCACTGTCAGAGAAGGATCCTCCTGCACCAGATGTGAACAAACACAGAGACTGATGGCCAGAGAATATGCAGAGAATGAGAGACCTTGAAACACTCAACCCTAAAAGGGATGTCTTTACAAAATCAATCCCATAAAGGCTCAGGGAACAATGCAAAAGATGTGGAAGGAGTTTCATTTGTGCATACATTCAAGCTTCTAATTTTGCTTCCTATGAGATTCCTGTGTGTGAATGTGTTTGGCGGCATCTATATGCATTTCTTGTTCTTTTTCTTTGGCTCTTTTTCTCGTTTTTGTTGTTTGTTTTCATATTCTGATTTGTTTTTATTTATTTTATTGTATTGTATTATTATTCCTTAGATGCCTACTTTGTTTTTTTTTTTTTTTTCTAATGAGAAACAGAACGGCTGTAGATCCAGATGGGAACAGAGATATGGAAAAAAAAAGAAGGAGTAGGGAGAGAGGAAAGTATAAAAAAATATATCATATGAAAAAAAGTATCTTCAGTAAAAGGAAACAGTCAAGAAAAAAAAACCTAATAGAATGAGCCACAAAAATTTAAAATCATGCATTATATTCTTATCTGTATCTCTATATATGGTGCGTTGAATGTGGAAAGTGTTTGATAAATGACTCAATATTTATCTGGCTCAGATATCAATTGACTGAAGAGATCAGACACACATGTTTTTTTTTTTTTCATGTAAAATTGATAGTTTTATTTCTTGGAAGTATGATATTTGTTTGACATAATTTCATCCTTTTTTTTTTTTTTTTTTCAATGCAGTTTATTCAGCAACCTTGAACAATCATCTGACCCTGGGGAAAGCCAGCCCACAGCTTAAATAGCCTCTGGGTAGCCAACCCCAGCATGCCACGTGGGCAATGCAGATAGGTCCACATACATGGAAGCAAGCCAGATCCTCAGCCTTAGCCAAATGTGGAGTTGTTTATGACAGAGAGCACTCACTATCGGGAAGGTGGAAGGCGGAAACCAGCTCCATCTTTAAGGCACAGCATTCCGCAGCTCTCTACAGTTCCCCCTTTTTGTTTTAGACGCATCAGGCAAGAGTAGAGGTCTGAGCTCTGATATTAGAAATAAATTGGGACTTTGTACCGATGTTCATTTAAGCAGACACACATGTTTTAAAAAGTACTTGACTCCAACAAAGTACCATGCATGGACATAACCTAGAACCCCTGCACAGATGTAGCCCATGGCAGTTCAGTGTCCAATGGATTCCATAGTAATGGGAACAGGGACTGCTTCTGACATGAACTGATTGATCTGCTCTCTGATCACCTCCCTCTGAGGGAGGAGCAGCCTTACCAGGCCACAGAAGACAATGCAGCCACTCCTGATGAGACCTAACAGACTAGGATCAGAAGGAAGAAAAAGAAACCCTCCCCTACCAGTGGACTTGAAGAGGGGAGTGTATGGAGAAGGGGAAGGAACAGAGGGGTTGGGAGGGGAGGAGGGAGAGAACTAGAGGGGGGATACAAAGTAAATAAAGTATAATTAAAAATAAAAAATAATGGGAAAAGTACTTTGCCATGGGTTCTACAGATGATATATAGGTAACTTCAGTTTAATAGCAGAGGGGTAAGTTTCACAAACTCAAAAGGCAAGAAGGACCTTGACTAATAAAGGGAAATGCGTATGTGTGTATATATAAAATATATCATATAACATATTATAATGTATAATAAAATATATACTAATATAATATTGTAAATATTATATATAATATATTACACACTTATATATACTTATCTCTCAGTTGACTATGATGTCTTAATGCCATCTGCATTGCTTTTATTTAGTCTAAAATTTAACCTAATTTACATATATATTATATATTGACCCAATACTCTATTCCTACTAATATATGGGAAATTATATATATATTAAATGGATAAAAGGTTTGGAGTTAGAAAAGAATATGAGCTGGGTACAAAAACTGGAAAGATCCATCAGGAAAGAGGACAGGCAAGCAGATATGGAGATGGGTTATCTGTATACTGAAATCAGTGTATTGACAGGGACTTGTCAGACCTGACTCAACTTAGAACCTCCTAAGCAGCCACAAATCTCAGCTGCAGAACAAGTGACAGAGACTCAGTAGCTGCATTTGAATTTCTAAGAAAACTGTTTCTTAAGCCAGCCAGTAAATTGGAGCCCAGTGTCTGCTTATTATGAAGATAAGTGAGAGATGCCATTCTAGGCAGCCAGGAGATATTTGAGCTAATAAACAAGCCAGAGACTGTAGTACTAGGGTATTCTGGGATAAAGAAAGCAGACAATCAGTAAGACAGAGTATGTGGATGTTAGAAAATGAGGAGTGCATGGAATCTTATGTAAGAAGTGGGAAATAGTAAGATCTGGAGAGGACAGGAACTCCACAAGGAGAGCAACAGAACCAGAAAATTTGAACACAGGGGTCTTCCCAGAGACTCATACTCCAACCAAGTACCAGGCATGGAGATAACCTAGAACCCCTGCACAGATGTAGCCCATGGCAGTTTAGTGTCCAAGTGGTTACATAGTAATGGGAAGAGGGACTGCCTCTGACATAATCTGATTGGCCTGCTCTTTGATCACCTCCCCCTGAGGGGGGGAACAGCCTTACCAGGCCACAGAAGATGACAATGCAGCCACTCCTGATGTGATCTGATAGACTAAGATCAGAAGGAAAGAGAGGGGGACCTCCCCTATCAGTGGACTTGGGGAGGGGCATTCGTGAAAAAGGGGAGAGAAGGTGGGATAAGGAGGGGAGGAGGGAGGGACTTATGGGGGTATGCAAAGTGAATAAAGTGTAATTAATAAAAGTTAAAAAAAAGTCAACAGGGTTTTGGTGAAGACTATAATTTAGGTAAAATTGTAGTCCAAGTAAAAGGAATATTGATGGTGCTAAGGCATCATAGTCAACTAAGGAGTATTGGTCACTCAGATATGTTCCCAAGGTAAGGAATAATGAATAATATTCCTGGGATATGTGCACATGAGCGAGCACACATACACACACAGGTGATTTGGGGGCTATTTATAAATATTAGAATTCAGGTTAGTGCAGTGGTAAGTATTAGCACACATAAAAAAAGGTAAGCATCTGTACACTTAGCATGTTATTATGTATCATCTTAAAAGTCAGGCTGACAATTTGCCGCAAGGAGTGAATTTGACTTGACTCTGACTCCCAAGTGAAGCACACTTAGTGTTTAAATGCAATTAGATCATGAGCAGTGCTGCTTCTGGAGCCTGTCATCATGTGGTCTAAATTTAATATTACAGAGTCTTGATTGAGAATGGCAAACTTTTGAAACAAAAGCGAAGGAGATTTCACAACTGAAGAACTAAGTGAAATAACCATAAATCCTCCATAACCTCGACAAGTATCAATCACAGCAAAAGCCTGCTTCAGATTTCAAAAGTGAATGTGTTCAGTGCAGTGCATTCATTGGGATGATCATTTAGATAACCTGGTATATTCAGTTTTCCCCCTCTTTAAAATGATGCTTTTTTTTCAGTATGATCTTTCGATCTTATTTATTTTAAGGTTGATTTTATGTTTGAGAATTTTCTTCATGAGCATTGTGCTGTATCATTTCCAGTCCTCAATCTCTTCCTCTACTACCTCCATCCCCTACTCTCTCAAATTATTATTATTTTTTTATTCTTTATTAATTACACTTTATTCACTTTGTATCCCCCCTGTGGTTCTACCCTCCTCCCATCCCAATCCTTCCTTTCCTCTACCCTCTGCACGCATGCCCTTCCCCAAGTCCACTGATAGGGGAGGTCTACTTTTCCTTCCTTCTGATCCTAGTCAATTAGGTCTCATCAGGAGTGGCTGCATTGTCTTCTTCTGTGGCCTGGTAAGGCTGCTTCCCCCTCAAGGGGAGGTAATTAAAGAGCAGGCCAATCAGTTCACGTCAGAGACAGTCCCTGTTCTTATTACAATGGAACCCACTTGGATACTGAACTGCCATTGGGCTATACCTGTGCAGGAGTCTTAGGTTATCTCCATGCATAGTCCTTGGTCGGAGTATCAGTCTCAGGAAAGACCCCTCTGCTCAGATTTTTTTTGTTCTGTTGCTCTCCTTGTGGAGTTCCTATCCTCACCAGATTTTACTGTTTCCCACTTCTTCCATAAGATTCCCTGCACTCTGCCCAAAGGTTGTCCAAAATTCTCAACATCTGCATTGATATTCTGCAGGGCAGAGCCTTTCAAAAGTCCTCTGTGTCAGACTCCTGACTTGTTCCCTCTTTTCTCCTTCTTCTGATGTCCAGTCTCTTTGACTTTCTGGATAGGAATTGAGCATTTTAGCAAGAGTCCTCCCTCTTGATTAGTTTTTTAGGTGTACAGATTTTAGTAGGTTTATCCTATATTATATGTATATATGCGTGATAGCTCACTCAAGATGATTTTTTTCCAGATCCCATCATTTACCTGCAAATTTCATGATTTCCTTGTTTTTATTGCTGAGTAATCTTCCATTGTGTAGATATACCACCTTTTGTGCCCCTCCTCCACTGAGGGGCATCTGGGCTGTTTCCAGGTTCTGGCTATTACAAATAAGGCTGCTACAAACATGGTTGAGCAAATGTCCTTATTGTATACTTGAGACTCTTTTGGGTATGGGCCTAGGAATGGTACAGCTGGATCTTGAGGAAGCACTATTCCTAGTTGTCTGAGAAAATACAGGTTGCTTTCCAGAGTGGTTGTACAAGTTTACATTCCCACCAGCAGTGGAGGAGGGTTCCCCTTTCTCCACAACCTCTCCAGCATGTGTTGTCTCTTGAGTTTTTTATCTTAGCCATTCTGATGGATATAAGATGAAATCTTAGGGTAGTTTTGATTTGCATTTCCCTGATGGCTAATGAGGTTGAGCATATCTTTAAGTGTTTCTCTGCCATTTGATATTCCTCTATTGAAAATTCTCTGTTTAGCTCTGTACTCCATTTTTTAATTGGATTACTTGATTTGTTGCTGTTTAACTTCTTGTGTTCTTTATATATACTGGATATTAGTCCTCTGTCAGATATAGTGTTGGTGAAGATCCTTTCCCAATCTGTAGGCTGTCATTTTGTTCTGATGACAGTGTCCTTTGCTTTACAGAAGCTTTTCCATTTCATGAAGTCCCATTATTGATAGTTGGTCTTAGAGCCTGTGCTGTTGGTGTTCTCTTCAGGAAGTTGTCTCTTGTGCCAATGAGTTCAAGGCTATTTCCCACTTTTCTTCTAAGCAGTTTAGTGTGCCTGGTTTTATGTTGAAGTCTTGGATCCACTTGGACTTGGACTTTAGTTTTGTGTAGTGTGATAAGTATGGATCTATTTGCATTTTTCTACATGTAGACTTCCAGTTAGATCAGCACCATTTGTTAAAGATGCTGTCTTTTTTCCATTGAGTGTTTTTGGCATCTTTGTAAAAAATCAGGTGTCCATACATGTGTGGATTTATGTCAAGGTCTTCTATTCGATTCCATTGATCCACCAATCTGTTTCTATGCCAGTACCATGCAGTTTTTAGTATTGTTACTCTATAGTACAGCTTGAGATCAGGGATGGAGATACCTCCTGAAGATCTTTTACTGTAGAGAATTGTTTTAGCAATTCTGGGTTTCTTGTTGTTCCATATGAAGGTGAGAATTTTTCTTTCAAGGTCTGTAAAGAATTGTGTTGGTAATTTGATGGGAATTGCATTGAATCTGTAGATTGCTTTTGGTAAGATGACTATTTTTTTATATTAATCCTGCCAAGGCATGACCATGGGAGATCTTTCCATCTTCTGATATCTTCTTCTAATTCTTTCTTCAGAGACTGTAAATGCAAATCAAAACTACCCTGAGATGGCAGAAAAACACTTAAAGAAATGCTCATCCTCATTAGCCATCAGGGAAATGCAAATCAAAACGACCCTGAGATATCACCTTATACCCATCAGAATGGCCAAGATCAAAAGCTCAATTGACAGCACATCCTGGAGAGGTTTCAGAGAAAGGGGAACCCTCCTCCACTGCTGATGGGAATGTAAACTTGTACAACCAACTCAAATTATTGAGTTCCTGTTTTAAAAGAGTTGACCTATACTATATATTGGTCCAAAATATGAAAAGAAATATAAAATTCCAATAAAATTGGGACAGAATGACTATTACTTTCATTAGTATTATATTCCTTTCTATTCCTAAGAAAAATAATTTACTCTAAGTTTAAGCATAAAGGGAAATAGATATTCAAGATGATGTTTGAGAAACTGGCCTTTGGCTTTTTTTTTTTTTTACTTGAAACATAAGCATCTGGGGGAAGACCCATAGCATACATACTAAAATATATCAAAAATTTATAAGGTATAAAGCTTGAAGAAAAAGCTGACAGGATAAAAGAAAAGTAATAAAGAAAAAACATAATACTGGATTGATGGGGTGTAATCCAGTTTATCACAGAGAAAGATGCTTGGAAGTAGCTTATGGGGAAATATTTGGCTCTTTTAAGTGACCATAAGTTTAATACAAGTTGACAATCTGAAGTGGCAGCTCGAAAAACTCAATGCAATTCTTTCCTGTAATAAGACTATGAGATCTTAATCCTGGAAATATTGAGCTCACTGGACTTCTAGGTCAAATCAAGAGTCAAAATAGAGTCTTTTCAAATAGACTGATGAAGTAGGTGTGTAGCTTTAAAGCATGCATGTGAAATATAAATTGTTTGTGTACTTTATGATACAAAACTGAAATGCCCAGTAGTAAGTTAGATACAAAATACTGTATGTAGCATAAGGTTAACAGGGAAAATCTAAAACTCTTCAGTGGAAAGACTAATGAAAATATTTGCACTCCCTGAAGAAATAAAGAATATTATATCTTCACTCTTATTGAAGTACTCTTCACAATAACCAAGTTATTCAATCAAATTGTGCCCTTCAAGGGACAAGTGAATAGGTCATGGATGTTATTGATAGAAAGCTTGCCTTGCATACACAAGGCAATCAGAACTGATATTTGAAAAAGAAGCAACTCACAAAACCTACATGAATGCATTAAGAAAATGTATCATATATACACAGCGGGGAGGTTTTCTACCCTAACAATTAGGCTATATCATCATTTTCAGCAACACAGATGATATGCAAATATGGTATGGTTATTTTAGTTGAAATAAGTCCGAAATAGAAAGACAAACATCACACTGTCTCTCTCCTATCTAAAATCTAAAAAACACTGATCTCATAGAAGTAGAGACTGGGATGATTGTTGCCAAAGGATAAAAGCTGGGCATTGGAGAAGGCTGGTAGTGATGTTGCCCAGAGGATACATCATGTGATAAGATTGGAAGGTTAAATTCAGTGTGGTGAATTAAAGTGATGATATATTAGATTCATCAGTGCAGCAGACTGGAGCTTAACTGTTTTTACTAGAAAGTGTTCACTATAGAAATTAATGCATTGTTACTTTCTATGATGCTCATATGCTTATAAATACTATGATATGTAAATTAATCCATACACCTTTTGTAAATTCAAGAATAAGTACATTTACATAAAAAATAGAATTTGATTCTCAAAATTATCCACTATCTCTGCTATTATTATTAGATTTTTATTCAATTTATTTATTTGATTACTACAATTTATTCACTTTGTATCCCATCTGTACCCCTCCCTTATCTCCTCCCATGCCCCTTCCCCAGTCCACTGATAGGGGAGGTCCTTTCTCCCCTTCCATCTGACCCTAGTCTATCAAGTCTGATCAGGACTGGCTGAATCATCTTCCTCTGTGGCCCGGTACAGCTGCACTCCCCCCAGGGGGAGGTGGTCAAAGGGCCAGCTGCTGAGTTCATGTCAGAGACAGCCCCTGCTCCCCTTACTAGGGCACCCACTTGGAGGCTTTTTTGGTGAGTACCAAGCTTTATTTACAGTGTTCACTCTCCCTTTACTCCTCTCCTCCCATACTACCACCACTTTCTTGTGTGCATGATGTCTTCTTTAAATATATATATATTTTTTCATCAATTTGTATACACACACACACACACACACACACACACATATATATATATATATATATATATATATATATATATATATATATATAATCAGTAGGGGATAGATTGATATAATTAGATAGATAGATAGATAGACAGATAGAGATTAGATTAGATAGATTTAGACATTCCATTTAGTGTTACTAATAAATACATGTGTTTAGAGCTGATGAGTTGAGATTGAATAACGTATCAGAATATTCCTTCCTGAAGAAAAATAGTTTTCTCTCCCTCTCTCAGCAACCACTGACTGGTTGTAATGAGTCTAAGGATAGGGCCTTGTGAAAATTTCCCCATCCATGTTGCCATGTCAATTGCTATGGTCATTTATGAAGGTCTTGTCTAGGTACTCATGTGGCTAAGATTCCTTTTTTTTTTAATTCAGTTTATTTATTTTACTTCCCAAGAGTGCCCCCTCCCTCCTCTTCTTCCAGTCCTCCACTCCCCTTCCATCCCTCTTCCCCTTTCACTTTCCTCCCAGAAAATGGGAGTCCCCATACCCCAGTATCAACCCTCATCAGGAGTAAGCATTGGCAGCCCTGTCAAGAAGGAGTGATCCAAAATCAGGCAACAGAGCCCATATTTGAAACACAGCCTCCCTCCACCTCACCAGGAGACCCATATAAAGACCAAATCGCTCTTCAGAACATATGTGCAGGGGCCTAGGTCCAGACCATGCATGCTCTTTAGTTGATGTCTCAGTCTCTGTAAGCCCCCATGAGTCTGGGTTAGTTGTCTCTGTTGGTCTTGTTGTACAGTTTCTTTCCTCTTCAGCTCCTTCCATCTTTCCTCCAACACTTCCAGAGGACTTCTGGAGCTCAGCCTCATGCTTGGCTGTATGTACCAGCATCTGTCCAGATCCTCTGCTGCGGAAGCCTCTCAGAGGACAGTCAAGTCAGGCTCCTGTCTGCAAGCATAGCAGAGCATCATTAATAGTGTCAGGGGCTAGCTTTCTACTGTGGGGTGGGTATTGGGCTGGGCCAGTTATTGGTTGGTTGTTCCCTCAATCTCTGTTCTCTCCTTATCCCTACACTTTCTGTGGACAGGGTAATTTTTGAATCAAAGATTCTGTCTGTAGGTTGTTGTTTCCCTCCTTCCGCTAGTCCTGCCTGGCTAGGAGTGGTCACTTCAGTCTTCATGTCCCTTCCCCTGTTAGGAGTCTCAACTAGAGCAATATCCGCTCAGGAGTCTACCCTGTGGCAGGCCTACAGTTTGCCAAATGAATACCCCTCTCAGTTTCCTTTCTTGTCCCCAGCTCTCTCCCCTCCCACTCTCATTCTCTCCACATCTGATCCCAACCCTTGTTTCCCTCCCCATTCCATCTCCTGCCAGGTTCCCTCTTCATCCACTTCTGCTGTTTATTCTATTTCCCCTGAGTGACATTCCAGCACCTTCCTTTGGGCCCTCCTTGCTACTTAGCTTCTTTGGGATTGTGGGTTTCAGTGTGTTTATCCTTTACTATAAGTCTAATATCTGCTTATAAGTGGGTACATATGATCTTTGTCTTTCTGGGTCTGGGTTACCCCACTCTGGATGATCTTTTCTACTTCCATGTATTTGCATGCAAATTTCATGATGTCATTGCTTTTACTAGCTTAGTGTCATTCCATTGTTTAAATGTACCACAATTTCTGTATCCATTCTTCTGTTGAGGAGCATCTAGGTTGCTTCCAGTTTCTGGCTATTACAAATAAAGCTGATACGAACAAAGCTGAGCAAATGTCCTTGTTGTATAGTGGAGGATCTTTTTGGGTATATGCTCAGGAATGGTATAGCTGATGTTGAGGTAGAACTATTCCCAGTTTTCTGAGAAAGTGCCAGATTGGAGCTCTTCCCCTTTGTCTACATCCTTGCCAGCATGCTCTGCCACTTTAGTCTTTTCTCTTAGCAATTCTGACTGATATAGGATGGATTCTTTAAGTCATTTTGATTTGCAATTCTCTGATGGCTAAGGGCATTGTGCATTTCTGTAAGTGCTTCTCAGCCATTTGAGATTACTCTGCTGTGAACTCTTCTCTATTTAGCTCTTTACCACATTTTTAAAAGTTATTTTCTCTTCTTTATTAGTTTATTACTTTTTTGTTTTGAATTGCTTTTTTATTCTGTGTGGGTATTTTTTTCTTTTTTTTATTTTATTAGTTACACTTTATTCACTTTGTATCCTTCCATAAATCCTTCCCTCCTCCCCTCCTAATCCCACCTTCCCTACCCCTTCTTCACCCATGCCCCTCCCCCCAGTCCACTGACAGGGGAGGTCCCCCTCTCCTTCCTTCTGATCTTAGTCTATCATATCTCATCAGGAGTGGCTGCATTGTCATCTTCTGTGGCCTGGTAAGGCTGCTCCTCCCTCAGGGAGAGGTGATCAAAGAGCAGGCCAATCAGATTATGTCAGAAGCAGTTCCTCTTCCCATTACTATGTAACCCACTTGGACACTAAACTGCCATGGGCTATATCTGTGCAGGGGTTCTAGGTTATCTCCATGCATGGTACTTGATTGGAGTCTGAGTCTCTGGGAAGACCCCTGTGTTCAAATTTTCTGTTTCTGTTGCTCTCTTGTGGAGTTCCTGTCATCTCCAGATCTTACTATTTCCCACTTCTTTCATTAGATTCCATGCACTCTGCCCAACAGTTGGCCATAAGTCTCAGCATCTGCTTTGATAGTCTGCAGGGCAGAGCCTTTCAGAGGCCCTCTGTGGTAGGTTCCTAACTTGTTTCCTGTTATCTTCTTATTCTGAGGTCCATCCTGTTTTCCTTTCAGGATGGGGATTGAGCATTTTAGTTAGGGCCCTTCCTCTTGATTATTTAGATGTACAGATTTTAGTACGTTTATCCTATATGTCTATATGAGTGAGTATATACCATGTGTGTCTTTCTGCTTCTGAAACAGCTCACTGAAAACTTCTGTAAAGCAAAGGACACCATCATCAAAACAAAACGAATGCCTACAGATTGGGAAAGAATCTTCACTAACCCTTTATCTGACAGAGGGCTAATATCCAGCATATATCAAGAAATAAAGAAGCTGAAAAGCAACAAACCAAGTAATCCAATTAAAAAATGGGCAATAGAGCTAAACAGAGAATTCTTGATAGAGGAATATCAAATGGCAGAGAAACACTTAAAGAAATGCTCAACCTCATTAGCCATCAGGGAAATGCAAATCAAAACGACCCTGAGATTTCATCTTATAACCATCAGAATGGCCAAGATCAAAAACTCAAGTGACAACACATGCTGGAGAGGTTGTGGAAAAAGGGGAACACTCCTACACTGCTGGTGGGAATGTAAACTTGTACAACCACTCTGGAAATCAATCTGGCGCTTTCTCAGACAACTAGGAATAGTGCTTCCTCAAGATACAGCCATACCACTCCTAGGCATATATCCAAGAGAGGGTCAAGTACACAATAAGGACATTTGCTCAACCATGTTTGTAGCAGCCTTATTTGTAATAGCCAGAAGCTGGAAAAAACCCATATGCCCCTCAACTGAAGAATGGATGCAGAAATTGTGGTACATCTACACAATGGAATATTACTCAGCAATGAAAAACAAGGAGATCATGAAATTTGCAGATAAAGGGTGGGAACTGGAAATGATCATCCTGAGTGAGCTGTCCCAGAACCAGAAAGACACACACGGTATATACTCTTTTACCCCATTTTTAATTGGATTATTTTATTTGTTGATGTTTAGTTTCTTAAGTTCTTTGCATGTTTTGGATATTAGCCCTCTATATCATGTAAGGTTGGTGAAGATCTTTTTCCGATCTACAGGCTGCCATTTTGTTCTTTTAATAGTGTCCTTTGACTTACAGAAGCTTCTCAGTTTCAGGAGATCCCATTTATTAATTGAGAAACTTAAAGTGCTTCTGTTAAAATCAGAGACAAGACAAGGCTTCCCACTCTCACCATATCTCTTCAATATAGTACTTGAAGTTTTAGCCAGAGCAATAAGACGAATAAAGGAGATTAAGGGAATACAAATGGGAAGGGAAGTCAAAGTGTCAATATTTGCAGATGATATGATAGTGTACATAAGTTACCCCAAGAGTCTATTAGAGAACTCCTATGGCTGATAAATACCTTCAGCAAAGTGTCTGGATACAAAATTAACTCAAAAACATCAGCAGTCCCCCTTTATACAAGCAGCAACAGGGCTGAGAAAATAATTACACCCTTCACAATAGCCACAAACAATATAAAATATACTGGTGAAACTCTAACCAAGCAAGTGAAAGACCTGTATGACAAGAACTTCAAATACTTGAAGAAAAAAAATGGAGAATACTTTAGAAGATAGAAAGATTCCCCATGCATGTGGATCTGTAGGATTAACATAGTTTAAATGGCTATTGTGCCAAAAGCCATCTACAGATTCTATGCAGTTCCCATCAAAATACCAACACAATTCTTTACAGACCTGGAAAGAGCAATCATTAACTTCATATGGAAAAATAAAAGACACAGAATAGACAAAACAATTATGTACAATAATAGAACTTCTTTTGTTATCAATACCCCTGATTTCAAGCTATACTGTAGAGCACTAGTAATAAAATAGACAGGTTGAGCAATAGAACCGAATTGAAGACCCAGAAATAAACCCACACTCCCACAAGCACTTCTTTTTCAGCAGAGAAGCCAAAACCATACAATAGAGAAAAGAAAACATCTTCAACAAATAGTGCTGATCTAACTTGATATCTGCATCTAGGAAAGTGCGAACAGACCGGTATTTATCACCCTGCATGAAACTCAAGTATAGGTGGATCAAAGACATTGACATAAAACCAGAAACTTTAAATCTAATAGAAGACAAAGTGGGGGGAAAGTTTGGAACTCATTTTCATAGGAGACAACTTCCTGAACAGAACGCCCACAGCACAGAGTCTGAGATCAACAATTAATAGATGCTAAGATTTCTTAAATGTAGCAACCCTGTGTTGCCAACAAGACACTGTTACACAGTCAGTACTCTGTTTTCCAGGCTCTTGAAATTTTTCATTCCTCTCTTCCATAATATTTCCTGAGTCTTAAGTGTAGGAATTACATTGCAAACGTCCCTGTTATGGCTGGATCCCATCTGCTGAATTCTTAAGTTCAATTTTTATTTGAAAGAAGACAGCAAAGTAAGGGGAGGGGTATTTTCTTAGCTATGCTTTTTGCTTAATTTCTTTTTTTAACTTTTTTATTTATGAATTACAGTTTATTCAGTTTGTATCCTAGCTATAGACCCCTTCCATATCCCTTCCCAATCCCATCCTCCCTCCCTCTTCTTCTCCTATGCCCCTCCCCCAGTCCAATGATAGGGGAGGTCTTCCTCCTCTTCCATCTGACCATAGTATATCAGGTCTCATCAGGACTGGCTTCTTTGTCTTCCTCTGTGGCCTGGCAAGGCTGCTCCCCCCTCAGGTGGAGGTGATCCAAGAAGCAGCCCATGAGTTCATGTCAGAGATGGTCCCTGTTCTTATTATTGGGGAACCATCTTGGATACCAAGCTGCCTTGGGCTACTTCTGTGCAGGAGTTCTAAGTTATCTCCATGCATGGTCCTTGTTTGGAGTATCTGTCTCAGAAAACACCCCTGTGCCTAGATTTTTTTGGTTCTCTTGCACCGTTTGTGGAGCTCCTGTTCCTTCCAGGTCTTTCAATCTCCCCTTTCTTTCATAAGATTCCCTGCACTCTGCCCAAAAGTTTAACTATGCATCTCAGCATATGTTTTGATACCCTGCTGGGTGAAGTCTTTCAGAATCCATCTTTTACTGGCTCCTGTCCGATTCCATGTTTTCTCCCTCTTCTGATGCCCATCTCATTTGCCTTTCTGAATGAAGATTGAGCATCTTACCTAGGACCCTCCTTCTTGCTTAGCTTCCTTAGGTGTAGAGATATTAGCATGATTATCCTAAATTATATGTCTAATATCCACTTATAAGTGAGTATATACCACGTGTGTCTTTCTGCTTCTGGGATACCTCACTCAGCATGAACTTTTCTAGATCCCACTGTTTGCCTGCAAATTTCATGATTTCTTTGTTTTTAATTGCTGAGAAGTATTCCATTGAGTAAATGTACCACAATTTCTGAATCCATTCCTCAACTGAGGAGCATCTGGGTTTTGAATATAACAAGCAACTAAATGAAAGGTTATTATCTGACAACTAGAAGGTTCTAATATATCATAAGAAACTATAAAATTTTTAACAAAGACTACCTATAACTCTTAGATAGTTTGAGAGGCAGAAAAATAAGTTGCCAAACTTAAAAAAACTTAAGAAAAATAGAGAGTCTTTTGTTATTTTGTGGTTTAAAAAAAGGGTCAGGAATTGTCAATATCTGTATTGCTGCTTTTTAAATACATGGAATGCCTTAAAATAGTTCTGGATTAACTAGGAGATTTTTCTCAGATGCAAATACTTCCCCTTCCTTCTGCATCTTAAACAAAATTTGGGCCCTCAGCTATCAATTTGATAGCTGCTCATATGGTTACTATCAAAGTTCATGTCTACTAGGTCTGTACAACAGGAGGATACACTGATGAAAAACCATTTATGAGTCTGGGCAGTATTTATAGTAGACACAACATTCAAGGAAAGGCAAGAAAAGTTCACAGCTATTTCCTTTCTATGACTGGGTTCACTGATGATGATGAAATCGAGCATTTACATTAAAAATGGTGTTGGTGATGATGATCTTAATAAGCATTAGTGAAAATCACAAAAATTTGATGAATTATTTTAAAAGTTGATGAATACACACACACACACACACACACACACACACACACACACACGTATATTTGGCCTCACATTCTTTTACTTATAATTGATTTTTTCAATAATTCCTTAGCCCGGAATTTTTTAAATGTCTTATTTATCATATTATTATAAAATGCTGTAATACTGTAACCATTGTTTGTTGAACACTTGCAAAAATATTCTAGGGCAAGTTTGGATTAGTTTAAGGGAAGAGCTTCTCTTTAAATTTTCTAAAAATATTTAAATCAGTAGTTGGCATACTTCTACATTTATAAATACACTTACAAGTAAAACTGACACTAAAATTGGTCCCTTTGATTTCAATTTGTATGAAGATAAAATACAATTCAATAGTACATTTTGTATCAGGTTTAATGAGAATTCACTTAGTGGGTAAAGAATAAATGAAGATGGGACTCCACTAGCAATTGTTTAATTTTACTTTGAGAGTTGGCCAAAACTTTACGGTGTAAATGAAGCAAGCCCAGAGGATTCCTGTCCACCATTTTAATCTTCATGACTTTAAACCAAACACGCTTAGACATAAACCAGCCTCCATATGAATATGCACAGGCTGTCCTAAATAAAATCCTCATATATCTTTTGCTTTCAAAGGAAATCACTGGAAATAACTATCATTCCTGTTGCAAGTGATAAGTTTTTCCCTATGGTTTTATATGCTGCCTGTGCTTAATTTCTTTGATTTCATGACAATGAAAACTTGCTGCATTAGTTAGAGTATAAGCTGGTCCTCCTTAAGATTCATAGTTTATAAAAATAGAATGTGAAAAATAGGTAAATAAATTATATGTTAAGTACCACCCACCTACTAACTTCAAGCCCTGGTACCCACGTATGATGAGGACGTGAACTGTCAAGAAGAGCTGCACTCCCACTGAATCCAGCCTCTATCATTGGAGGGAAGAAGAGGGCCTGCACCTCCCTGTTAACACAACCTCCCCCCCCACAGAGCCTACATCAAACACCTCAACACCAGAGAAACAACACACATTCCACTAGCCCCCTAACTAAACATCCAGTTCCAAAGACCTGCTATCCCTGACCTTGGCTTGAGCACAGCACAGAACAACAAGACCTGGAGAACCACACCCACACCAGAAGGCAGCAGAGGACAGAACCGGCAATGAGTGTGCTGACCCTTAAATGCTGTCCTTTTGGGCAGACAATCATGGACTCTCAAAAGTATAGCTCTCTGTACAAATCTCACTGAAAAAAAGAAGTTATCAACCCTCTTATACTATAATCCTTTCCTGAATATTGTAAATGAGCCTACCCTGAAAGAGGAAAGGCGATTTGAGCAAAACCAGAGAAGCACATGACTAACAAACTACTTCAGAAGAAACAAGAAATAACATGGGAAACTAAGGTAACATGTGCACACCAAGAGGTAATTCCCCAGTAACAAACACCAAAAAGATGGACTTGGAGGAACGTAGTCAATGATGCCAAAAAAAGGATCATAACTGTAGTCAACCTACTCCAAAAAGACAAAAACAAAGAGCTAAGTGAAACAAGTAAATCAATCAAAAGCACAGACATTAAGTTCAATAAAAGAGTTACTAAAGAAAAGCAAGCAGAAAGGATGCTGAAATAACACAACAAACAAGATAGTCAACGGAAAGCTTCCACAACTGATTAGATCATAGGAGAAACGGAGTCACAGCTGGAAGACAAAGCAAAGGAATGAGACCACTCAGGAAGGTCACTGGGACATTTTTTTTTTAAATATGTGATCAGAACATGGCAGAGCTTTGATACATCACAAAAAAAGACCAATTTTCAAATTATAAGGATACAAGAATGTAATGGCAATGTCATAGAGAATACCTTCAATGAAGCCAGAGAGGAAATTTTCTTAAATCCAAGGAAAGGGATTTAAGAAAATCTAAGGAACTTGCTCATCCACGTAAAAGAGGCCTACAGAACTCCAAAAGATCCGGAAAAGAAGCTTGCGCATGACATTACTGTTAAAACATCAAAAACATAGAATAAAGGAAGGTACTGCAAGAGAGAAAAGACAGTCACTTATACAGTTCCTAATCTAAATAACTTCCTAGTTTTCAAAAAAAATATTGTTGAAAAGCATAGAACAAACAGAACTACCCCAGAAAATAATGTGTTTTCATATGCGTGCGTGTGTTAAATATGTTATCTTATACCCATAGATAGCTGCAGCTCTCACCTACCCATCAAAGACACTTCTTAGTATAGAAAGAAGAGATACTGCCAAGGCTCACAAGTGACTACAGTATAAAGAATGGCTATGAGGTGCCCAGCCCAAGTTGAAATATCTACAACACAAGCCCTATACTTAAAGCTCAGGAAATGTCACAGAAGAGGAACTGGCACATTCTAAGAGTCAGAAGACTAGAATGACTGCTGTGACATAAGAACTCCCAAGAAATTTCAACAGTGTGGTTCCTAAATAAGTCTTCTCTAATGACCATGTTGGTCAACATACTAGTGCAGATGAAGGGAATTTTACTGGCTCTCCATCCCTAGATAAAGTGCTCCAAGAGTTGGTCACTGCTTTGGGAAGGAGAATCAGTTTTCTCCAGTGACAAGCTCCCTGACATATCATTCAACCCAATTCACAATAATAAATTATAGAGAAAGGACTCATGCATTTGAGAGTGGCTGTTTGTGTGTAGGGAGCATGGGAAGAGCTGGAGGGGGGAGAGAATGGAATGGAGACCATGTAAAGGTAAAACTCATGTACAAAACTCTCAAAAAATAAATGAAGAGAAAATTCGATTTAAAAATCAACAACCGAAAACATTTTAATGGCATTGTACAAACGTGCTCAAAATATTAAAACAGAATGTAAAAGTGTTTTATGTTAAGATATGGTTTCTCATAAAACTCTAAACTTAGACTGCAAAATTCAGAAAAGGAGGATGTTAATACGGCTGTGTAAGTAGGAGTGTTCTGAAATCGGTCACATCTGAAGAATATAAGCTTTGTTTTCTCCCCCACCCCTTTTTAAATAAATTACTGACACAGCGTTTGCGCACGTAATCATAGCTTTTAGACAGTAAAAGGGTCATGACAGGCAACATTCCTTTTATTACTGTCTCATCACACACTCTAACCACATCATTTCCTTGACTAGCTGTTCTTTTTGGTGCTAAATCACTAAGCCAAGGGCATCACTGTCTCAGGTGGGCAGATGGAGCTCATTTATCTCCTCTGCTACTGCATTTGAATACATAATAGCGTCTCTTTCTATTCTGTTCTTGTCCCTATTCAAGGAGTACTCCAAAACTCTATAAAGTTTAGGAATAATGGTTCTTTTATTTAATATTCCTGAGATTCTACTGCGGAGACATGCTCAAGGCACATGGGTTGGGATTAAGAAATTAAGATTCAAAATTCAATTTTACTTCTGTTTGGGGCAATAAAATTTCTCTGAAATGATTAAATAAATACAATATCTTTCAGATGGGGTCGCTGTAACTTCCATGTGAGGCATGAAAGCTATCAGTGTCTAGTGTAAGGATTGACATAATGCATGCTGTCTATCTAATTATCAGAAGCACATATACTAAGAAAAGTGACGTTATTCTGCTTTTGCCTACATAGCATCCATTCCTTTCATTGTATAAGAATCCATATTTTAATTATAGTTTACATATTATGACAGAACCTCCCTACTTATCAATTATCAGTTTATGGGCAGCTTTGCTGTTGTGAATAAGGCACTGCAAGCACCCCTGGGGTGTTCATTCTAAAATAGACAGCTATTTAATATGAAGAATGTTATGAAGCAGTGTGTTCGTATTACTGTAGGGCAGTCTGTAATCAATTAACTATGATTATTCAGCCCATCTTGCTTAGTGCTGAATAACTTCCCTGAGGAAGAAATGAACAGATGTGCATTCTCCCCAGATAGAATAGCAACAATGTCTAAAGAAATGATTCAACTACTTTAATAAACCACTGAGTTTATTGGATTTACTTAAAGGAAGGTAGATGAGGAGTTATGTACTGGAACATAAGTGGTCTGAAGGCTGCTGCAGCACCCAGAAACCCATCCCCAGCACTGGGAATGAATCCTTTGTGCTCTCTGCACATCTTTTAGGCAACTTGGTTACTTAGACATTCTCCCTAGATTTAAAAAAAAAAAAAACTGGTTTTATAACAGAGGTAAGGACCAACGAATCTTGTAAATTTCAGGAGCTTCCTAAGCTTTGTAAGTCTCACTAACCTCCTGACCCTTAAAAATATCACTTCTCCCTCTTGCAGGGACAATTTCTAGGAAAGGGCAACAGTATTAGAGTCTTGCTTTTTTTCAAGGGGGCACATCTAAACCATGCAGAAAATAGTATACAAAAAGAAAGGCTGACTTTAAAGCAACTTAATGCCATTTCTTTCGTTTAATGTCAAATTTCAAGATATAATATATTGCTTTTTATTAAAATAGAAGAGAAGATGAAGCAATCATTCAAATTATGTGGTAGGGACAAGCTATTTAGTGAATCTAGTACTTGAAGAGAAAAATCTGAATATGCTAATATAAGAACAGATCAGATGAAAAGCACAGGGCTCTGGAATTCACATTTAAATGCCCAAGACTCAGAGGAAGGATCTTCCAACAACCTTTTTTCTATTGGGCTACATTTATGGCAGTTACTGTACCCTGTACTCATTTATGTTTTATAAAAATTGAACTCAAAATCCTCCTGCTCAAGCCTAAATATAGTTTACTTAACCTTAATTAGATCTTTAAAGTTGCATTATAATTAAATCCTTTCAAATGAACTTGACTTTGGGATCCTTGGATGATAACCACTTTAGGCTTATACAGAGGTCAAGCTAGCAATTATACAACCATAAAAATTTCTAATTTTATCTGTTGCTCAGAATCATATTTTGGCACTGAGTGATGCCATTGCTGTTGTCATTCACATTAAAAGTTGTATTGAACAAAAAAAGCAAGTGATCTCCTCCAATGTCTGACACTTTGCTTGATACAAGACAGTGTATATTTTAGTAGCTGATCCAAAAGATATATAAAAACTTTTGTTTTGATGCAGAGAAAGTAACCCTGTACCACTATAGGAAATATGCAGGTATTCTAAATGCTTATCTTTTAAATTAGGGTTTTTTTAAATTATTATATTTATTTATATTTTCAGAAACCAAAGGTCTTGAAGGTTTAACTTCAATGTGATTATTATAGATTGTTTTGCATGAGTTATAACTCTGTTATAAAATGTTTAAAACATTATACAACATATATAAACATATATAAAATATATATAACATGTTTAAAAAAATGTGACTAACTCAGATCAAGACTGTATCAGTGACAAGAGGTAAATATTTAAAAGTTTGTTATCAAAGCTGTTAGAGTGCTATAAGAGATGACTTAATTAAAGTCTTGGCCAACAATGATCTGAAGTCTAATAGTCACAACACATCTATGCTTGTCAATGCCCAAAAAGAAATTAGCTAAGGATGAATAAAATGTTAATGTATGCAACTATATGATTGAGAAAGGATAAACGGCTATGATATTGAGAAAATCCTACATAATGATAGTAATGTTGATACGAAATGCATAATTTTAATTACAGTTTTATAAACACTGTTAAAATATTCTGTATTTTAGAAAAATGACTCTTCTGTCATTGCATTTTCTTATTAAAATTATTTTTACTGAATTATTTTAATTAGATAGTTTTCTATTTGTATATAACGTATTTTTCTCTATTCCCTTCTCTCACAATTCTCTTTTGTCTCCCTCTTAATCCTCATCCCCTCTCTTCCCAGCTAGTGTTCTTTCTACTTTCAGGTTTTGTTTTTGCCTCTTGATTGCTGATGGTTACAGCTGCTGTGTGTTCGTGATTGTCACAGACATGTCACACCCAGAAGAGAGTATTTTACAGTGTTCTTCCTAATATCTTGTTCCCATTGTTAAGAAAATGAATGTCAGCAAAGGCTGGCAAGGATGTGGGGAAAGGGCAGCCCGTGTTCACTGTTAATGGAAGTATAAACTGGTGCAGAAAGTTGGTGCGGAGGTTTCTTCAAAAGCTAAAATCAAAACGTCTATACTGACCCAGTTGGCCACATACCCAAATGACCCTCTCTATATCATGAGAGAGATAGCTTGGCATACACGCTTATTGCTGTTCTGTAGACAATAGCTAGAAAATGAACTCATTCTAAGTTTCTATGATTTGATGAATGAATTATGAAAATGTGGTACATTTAGGCAACATAATTCTTCTCCTCGTTAAACAAAATGAAAGTGAATGAAAATGGGTGGAACTGGAAAATATTATTTTGAATGAAGTAGCCCAGATCCCAAAAGACAAATACTGCATATTCTCACTCATATGTAGATTTTAGATGAATAGTTTTAATTTTCTAAGTTTATGTTAGAGTGAGTATCTACATGGGACAATAGTAAGAAAAGATGTCTGAAGGAAGTGCTGAGAGAAAAGGCAGGGGTTAATAAATATATGGAAATTTATGGAAATAGATAAGGAAGAATGCTAGAGGTGAAAGGTGTAAATGGGGATAGAGTAGAACATTCAGGAAAAGTCAGGGTGAAAGCAAGGACAAACAAAACTAAGGACACATGAAAGAACCATAGAGGAACCTATTAGCTCATAGGCAAACTAAAACTTGTTATTTCTTTGTTTCTTTGATTCATTTAAAAAGCAGGTTGTAGTTTGGGTAGATCAGCTAGCCTCTAGTCTCCTTGTAGAGGGAGGGGAATACCAACCCATCCATGAAAACGTCTACCACAAATTTAGCCCACCTACAAGATGCGAAGGGATGAAGATAGAAGAGATAGAGCAGAGATTGAGGCAATACTCAACCAATGCCTAGCCCAACCAAAGACCAACCCTATTGGAGAGTTGACACTATGAACAATATTTTTCTAAGTTTGTAGACAGGAGCCTGTCAGATCTGTCTTTGCAGAGAGGCTCTACCCAGCAGAACCTCAAAACAGATGCTGAGATTCACAGCCAAACATTAAGTGATGAGTAGGAAGTCTTATAGAAAAGTGGGCAGAAAGAGAAAAGGACCTGGAGGTGACAGGAACTCCACAAGATGACCAACAGAGCCAACTAACCAGGGCCCAGAGGGCTTCGCAGAGATGGAAGCATCAACCAAGGATTATTAATGAACAGGACATAGTCCACCTACAAAGTTGTAGCAAATGGCAACTTAGGCTTCATTTGTGTTCCTTAGTAAGGAAATTGGGAACTACATTGGAATGGACTCACTTGCTAGCTTTTTGATCACTTCTCCCTGGATGGACTGCCTTGCCAGGACACAGGAAAAGAGGACATGGCTAGTCCTGATGCAACTTGATGAACAGAAGTGGATGGAAAAGCGAGCTCCCCTTTTCTGAGGAATAGGGGGGAGATGGGGAAGGACAAAGGTTGGGCTAGGAGTTGAGGAGTGATAGGTCCACAATCAGGGTGTTAATTGAATAAAAATAAATAAATTTTTAAAAATAAGCAGGTTGTACAGGGCTTGCTTGCATGGGTGGATGATGCTGTCCCAAAGAAAGTGCAGGTTATTAAGAAAAATTTTAGTGGCAGATGTAGGACACCTCCCTATGATTTGTTTGCCACGGTATACATAGAGGATTCCAACATAATACTGGGTGTTATAAGTGTTCTTGGCTGTCATGTGGAAGTAGGTAATTAAGATTCTAGTTCTGAAATGAATACATGCTGTAGATACCAACAGAAAGATCTAGCTGGAACTGATGTAGAAATTTCTTCCATTGTGACATTTATAGGCTTGGAAGGTGTTTTGCAAAATGTTGGGAGAGAAAAATCATCAAAAATCTAGCCCAGTTTGTCATCCTCTCTATTACAAGCTTCACCTGCATAACAAGATATATCCACTGGTGGAATAGTGGTATGCCTGATTCTGACATAACCAACTCTCAATTGGACCTGAAGTCCATTACCTAGAAAGGAATACATGTCAGGTACTTAAAAGTTTATCAAAAGCCTATGGAGACTGCATTGAGGAAGCTGCTCTTGATGCTTTACTAATGGGCATGAATTTAAACTGCCTTGTAAGTACTTATGTTTATGCCAAAAGACTGTTGATGCTCTCATGCTGAGGCAGAAGAGAAGCCTCTTTTAGCAGGAAAAAAAAAAAAGTCAAATCAGAGGCTCATAACTCATCCAAGTGCTGAGAATAAAAACTGTTAAGTGTTTGGTCCTGAATATAAAATAAGTTATAGTAGTTAATGGTATTTTTTAATCCATTTTTTTTCCTGATTCTTGAGTCCACATATATAGGAGATGGATATGGGATTGAACTTAGTTGAGATCATGTTCCTAGCATGTATGAGGCACTGAGCTCAGTAACATGTACAAAAAGGATACTGTGCAAGACCACTGAAACACAAATTTAAGTGGGTAACTTAAGATAAGGACATTATAAATAATAATAACAATAAAAGATGAGGATATTAATTGTAGTAAATGTTGTTGAAATTTTACCATGCTTGAAAACTGGGGGCAATATTTATAACCAAGATCTCTTACAGTTCTTAGTAATGGATTATCGATTCAGAAAACAAAGTTAGAGCAAATCAGCTAAACGTACAAATGTTCAAGTTGTGGAACTCTGGGGAAGGTGCTTCAGGAATCTGAGTCTCCCCATCCTTATTTACACGATAAATGCCATGCCTTTCTCCTACAAATTAGCATAGATGATTGAGTTAATAACTCTGAAAGACCCAAAGAAGTACCTCAAATTATTCTTGTGTGTTAATTAAAAGCCTAAAGATTAAGAGATTAGGGAATTAAAAAATAAAATGGGGGAGGGTATTTTTGTGAGTTTATAGACTGATAGCACAGACCATAACTGAGGAGAAGACACAGTTATGAAAATTTTCAATTTTAATAGTGAGACAAGCTTCCTAATTACTCTCAGGTAATTAAACCGATGAGAAAACATAAGAAAGAGATGTGTTTGAACACAGCAAAAGATAAAGAATAAATTCTCCAAGACTGATGTCTACAGTTTGGATATCCCAGCAAATTTGGTCCCCTGCAGAGCTGGACATTACAGGGGAGAAAAAAACAAACAAACCTGCTGTACCAAAGCCAGACTTAGGCAAGATACTAAGACTGGGAGAGGGCTATAAACTACATTAGAGAGCCATGCTGAATGACCTAGCCAGGAATGAACTGGTGATACACCTGAGGCCGGAGACTTCAACATCTGTAAAGAACTGTGTTGATAATTTAATGAGAATTGCCTTGAATCTATAGACTGCTTTTGGTAAGATGGCCATTTTTACTCTGTTAATCCTGCTAAGCCAGAAACATGGGAGATCCTTCCATCTCCTGATATCTTCTATTTCTTTCTTCAGAGATGTGAGATTGTTTTTGTTGTTGTTTTGTTTGTTTTTGTTCTTGTTTCATACAAGTCTTTGGCTTGCTTGGTTAGTGATACACCAAGGTACTTTGTGTCCCTTGTGGCTATTGTGAAGGGTGTTGTTTCCCTAATTTCTTTCTTAGCCCATTTGTCTTTTGTATACAGGAGAGTTATTTATTTATTTATTTATTTATTTTGTTAATTTTGTATCCAGCCATTTTGCTAAAGGTGTTTATCAGCTGTAGGAGTTCCCTGGTAGTATGTTTGGTGTCACTCATGTATAGTCTCATATCATCTGCAAATAGTGATACTTTGACCTCTTCCTTTCTGATTTGAATCCCCTTGAGTAAAGGCAATATACACCAAACCTGTAGCCAACATCAAACTAAATGGAGAGAAACTTAAATCAATCCCACTAAACTCTGGGACAAGGCAAGACTGCTCACTCTCTCCATATTTCTTCAACATAGTTCTTGAAGTCCTTGCTAGAACAATAAGAAAATTAAAGGAGATCAACTTGAATTCTTGATTTAACTATATACAGGGCATATCAAATCCAAAGGACAGGAATGATTCCTTGAGAATGAAGCTCCTGCCTGTGTGTGCTGTGTGAGTTTATTCATCCATCTATGATTTCATATTTCATGCAACAGGTAATTTTTGAACTCTTATATTAGTCATTGTATGTTTTAGTAAAGGCAAACAAAGACTTGAAGACCATGTCCTATTTTAAAAAGCCACTTTATTTTAGGGACAATCAAACAACAACTTAATGTTTGTTCTTGTATGCACATGCATGCACCTATGTGCACCTATTGATTTATGTGACTGACAATAAAGAATGTAGAGAAAGTGAAATTCAACTAAAAGAATAGGGAGAGCTGTGGTATTTTAAATCAGATGATTTTATCTGAAGGGTTCCCAATGGAAATGTAAATTTTGGGCAAGGTTCTTTAAGAACTTATGTTCTAAGTTAAAGAAACAGGTACAAAGAGAATGGGAATGAAGAGTAGAAGCTTCACTGAGTGGAAAATGAGAAACCAGAGCTGGGGCAGAGACTGGAGAAAGTAGGGAAGGAAGCAAGCAATGTAGGGTCCTTTGTTCCGTGCTGTGCTGTGGACTCTGCCTTTCCTCTGAGTAACAAGAACAGTCATCAGATGATTTTTAAGGAGGAGAAGTGGGTACCTGTCATGTCATGAATTTCAGGAAAAAACCAAGTAGTGTTTAATTGTTAAGAGCATGGGATAAGGACTGTGGAAGTCCTTAAGGATGAAGGTGTCCTCAACCACAAGGGGGAGACCTGGAGGCAAAGAGCAGTTTATTTTCTGTTGTTTTAAAGTAGATGGTAGGCTTTAATGCTAGATTAATAGGGTCATGTTATAGTGTTTGTAAATACTGAGAAATCAAAACGCAGTTTTTTTTAATGTTTTCATAAATGTGAGTGTCATATTTGATCTTTAATGTGAAAACACAAATTTATGCTTATTATTTATGCTTAATAATAATATTTCACATTAGATCAGTTGTGTGTGTCAAGACCATTCAACCCAAGTTTTGGGATTTCTAAATACATTAAAATAGTGAAATGCCAAAACCATATAACTTGGAGTTGGGTAAGTGCTTCGTTCCATTACACCATGAGCATGAGGTCCTGAGTCCCAACCCCAGAAACCATGTAAAAAGTTGAATGTGTTGGAAAAGGAGGGCAGGAGGGAGAGGTAAGGGAGGGCAGTGGGGAGGAAGGTAGGGATGTAGGGAGGAAGAGAAAGAGAGAAAGAGAGAGAGATTCTTACAAAAGAATAGTACCGATCCTTACAATTTTTCCATCTGTTTTTAATAGTTTCCTGAGCTTAGGTAGAGGTGGTTCGGTTGGTGTTGCCTCTCCCTCATCCAGTCAGTTTTTCTTTGCATCTTGATCACCTGTGGATTTCTAGAATGTTCTTTGTCTACTGCAGAGAGAAGAAGCTTCTTTGATGTGAACTGGGAGTTACACTTACCTTTAATGGGGTATAGTACCTAGAGGATTTCATAGGTTAAATAGAGGGGTAGAAATTGTACAAACATAGTAATCATGTATGATATTTTCAAACAAAATTTTAAAGTTTTAATTTATTTTTTAATCACCAATTGTACTTTTAAAAAAGAGCTAGCCACCATAACGAAGCTGAATGGATGAGTTTCAGATTGAATGAGATATCCCAGGTCAACAGCTAAGGTGGACAAAACAGAGGAACACACTCAGAGTCAACCACTGGCCTCCAGTCATACACACGTACACTGGATCTAAACACACACAAATACACACTAAGTAAATAAACAAAGCATGTTTTAAAAAAATACATAAATTCAAATGAGAAAAAATAATGGAATGCATTATTCTATCCTTTGGAAATGAATAAAAAGTAACATATGTAAAATAAATGAGAAATGCATTTCTACTCGTGCGATGGTTTTGATGACAAATGTGCCAGCCTATCTGAAGGCATGTGGGCCATTTCCCTCTCACATGTGACAGGCTTAGAAAGACTTCTGAACTGGAGGAGGATGTTATAGGCACCATGTATATCTCAAAACCATGAGAAACAGGGCCCGCCCCGACATCACAGACTCTACACTCCCATAGGTTTGTTTGATTTATCACTTTTCAGCAAATATCTAGCAGGTACATAAAAGTGAATAGGAGCATGGATCCCTTCCAGTCCTTTGTGGGAAGAATGAACTAAATACAGTCAGCTCTGAAAGTCTGTGGACTGGGAACCCTACAATCACCCAAGCCTGATATAGTCAGCAAAGTGACCCTATAATGAAATGCTAACGTTCACTCACAGATATTACTTCCTGAATGACTCCTCTAGAAGTAGAGCATTGTAGTAGGAAACTTCACTTATTTGAGGAAGACATGTCCCTCTTTTGATATGTCTGTATTAGGTAGTGCATACTTAAGAGATGACGAAGGCAAGATATTTTTATGGAAAGGTAAGCAACTCATTTCAATGCAACATAAGAAATTATAGATTTTTGACACACAACCTACAATTTGAGTTAAAATACACTTAAAAGAAAATGCAATACAACTCTTCATTTATGTTTTTTCTTCATCACTATAGTTAATCAATATTCCATTATCATTACATTAACTGTACATCAATATAATGCTAAACATTATATAAAAGGATTTACCAATTCATAGATTGCATGTAGCTATCAGAATTTATATATATGCATTTGAAAAGTATTTGCATGTTTTTTTGTTTGGTTTTTTGTTTTTTTGTAAACCCAACACCTTCATTTAAAATGCTATTTAATGAGGTTGGAGAGAGGTTTGAATGATTAAGGGCACTCGCTTTTCTTGAAGAAGACGAGGTAGAGTTCCCAGCTCCCACATAGTGTCTCACAACTGTATATAGCACCAGTTCTAGAGAACTAATGCCCTCTGTATTCTGTGGACACCAAACACCATGTGACACACGTATATACATGCACATAAAAGACACATACATATAATATACAAATAAATAAACAAATGACAAGCACTAAATAAACAATATGTTATATAAAAATGCAGTGTTTATATTTGCTCAGTGGAATATAGTTCAACTTCAGACAAAATGGGAATTCCATCACTTGTGACAATATGGATACGCTATAGTCCATACTGTCAGGTAAAATATACCAGACAAAAAGAGACAGTTTCCACTTGATTTCACATGTGCTAAAAAGTGAAAGGAGTAGGAATGAAATGGAGACCATTGGTTCCTACGAGCTGTGGTCTGGGAGAGGTTAGACTGACGTCAACCAAAGTCTGTAAAGTTACCATTAGGAGTACTACTTGATGAATGGCACTACATGGCAACTGATGTTAAAAACGGCATCTCATATGCTTGAAAATGCTCAGAGAACTATTCCTCATCATAAATAGCATGATTACAGAAAGCCATGCTAACATTGGCTTCATTCACAGCACAAGCTTCCTTTCAAAGTTTTTGTTGTATCTCATAAAATATGCAACTTTTACTTGTCAGAGATAAAAATGAAATGCTACAAAGTACTTTGTTACTGAAACAACACACTTTCCCCCTGTTTTACTGCTTTGCCAAAGAGGTATTTTGGATGTTTATCATGGTTTGTTCTTATCAAGGATGCAGCCTTGTACATTTCTGTCTCCTTGAGCATCTGGAAATAGGTTATCTAGGGAAATAGCAGGCTGTGGAATCACTGGGCCCAAGGATATTGAATCTTCTGATTAACTAGATTCTGCTAAATGAAGAGGCATTTAGACTTATCCCTGTAACAGAGGGAGACTCTTGAAGGACATTGAAGCAGGGCGCCAGTGTGATCAAATTATGTCTCAGAAATCTCTGGCAGCATATGAAGACTTACTTAGAGTCAGGTGCAAATATGTGAACACCTGAACCAGGCAGTGCTCAAGAGAGAGGGGAATGTAAGGAGAGAGAAATGCTAAAATATATGGGAACAACAGAGATGGTGAATTTGACCTAAGTGCTCATGGGACAGTTTCCTGCTACTGTCTATGAGCCTCTCACATACTTAGGTAAGTTGATTATCATTTTTCTCTTTCTTCATATACTAACCAATTACTCAGAAGGCATTTTTTTGGACTCAGGTTAGAGCATATTACAGTGTTTAAGAATTCTTGGGGTCAGTGAGCTAAGCTGGAATCTCTTTAGAATGTGTAATTTCTCCTGCTTCTGCTTCTCATTTATGTGATTTAGGGGTAATATTAATACTCACCTCAGTAGGTGAGTATTAGGTGAGTATAAAAAGAGCTTATAGAGTAGGAAGAAAGCATATAGATGGCACAGGCAAGTACAAGCTGCTATGATCTTAATATGTAAGTCAACTCAAAAAGTTGGTGATAGGAAATGTCCTGCCCCTTCCAAATAAATGGAAATAAAGACAATTTGAATAACTGCTCATTACCCTCTAGGAATCAGTAAACTCACTGTTTGAATCTTCTCTTTCCAGTGCCCCCTGCTGTCTACTGGTTTGTCCTTGGCTTTCAGGATATTTCTCTCCTTTCCTTTCAATATGAATAAAGTAGGCTCAGTGGAGAGGGGGAATTTCTCCTTAGTTAATACAATCATACTCTTTTGGTCACATTTTATCTTAAATGAATCACTTATTTTTTTTTGGCTCAAAATATACTTTATATATGATTTAAATTTTGAAAAAGGTATTTGTGGTTTTTAGGGTGACTGTAAATTCATGATTATTAACTTTTTAGAAAAGGCCAGAGTAAATAGGAAATATAAAATGTTGCTCTTTATCTCTAGCCAGACAAAGGGGGGGGATATTAGTGTCCATGGGTGAACATGTGCTCAAAGCACTAGTGGTGATATGCTCTGCATAGTCATGTAAATTTAGAGTTTATAAAAATTCAGTTGAGTGTGGAAATAAAGAACATATTTAAGTGACTCAAGGTTTATAAGTAAAATATCTGTGTTTCAAGTAAGATGAGCAAGGAACCTAAATGTTCCCTGTAATTTAGATGAAGTTTAAAATAAAAAAAAAAGAAACAGATGTGTATAAATGGAAGCATATTTCAGTTATATGGAAGCAAATAATACTTGACTTTTTCTGGTGAATAAAATAAACAACCTAAGAAATATGATTTTATATTCATAATTTGCCCCTGCTAATGCCAACACTCCTGGACTTATATGATTTTATTTGCAATTGTTCACTTTGAATATTTAATAATTAGTGATTAAACACATATTTATTTTATTGGTATGGGTATCAAACAAGAGGCTATTTTAATTTTGATCAGTTTTGATGGAAATACTAGATTTTTCCAATTGTAGCTGAGTCCTGCTGTCATCAATAGGGTAGAGAATAAGCCACTGAGAAGACACAGGACACAGCCTCATGAAAATTTTTATCTTTGCTAAACTATTGATAGCATTGTTATTGAGAAAGTATGCCCTGCTAATCACAACACTGACCTAAACAATGTTTAGTACAGAACTTTGTGAAATCACTGGACTTTGGGAGACAGTGTGATGTAATAAGGAAATCATTAAAGTAGAGGGTAAGAAGTTGTCTAACTTGGTACTGTGCTGACCTTGTGCGCAGGAGGACCTCAGACTAACAACGCCTGCAGAAAGGCTCGGCATGCTATGCCTACCTATAACCCCAGAGCTGCAACAACAGACACAGGCAGATGCCAGAGTTCACTGTGCAGCCAGTCTAGCTGAGACACAGAGCTTCAAGTTTAATGACAGACCACATCTATAAGAGTAAGGTAGTGTGCTTACCGAGGCAGCACATGTACTAAACTTGGAACGATACAGAGATCAGCATGGCCTCCGTGCAAGGATGACATGCATATTCATGAAGTGTGCCAAAATTTTGAGGCCTCTGGGACACCTGAGCAGCATTCCACTTGGAGATGTTTCTGCTTGCTCCTCATCTGCCAGGACCAACTGAAACATAGACAGTGAACCCAGAGGAAGGACCACCAGAACAGCTCAGATAGCCAGAATTCAGCATAAGAACACAAGCAACAAAACTCAAGGCCCAGATTTTTTTGTTCTGTTGCTCTTCTTGTGGAGCTCCTGTCCTCTCCAGGTCTTACTATATCATCCTTCTCCCATAAGATTCCCTGCACTCTGCCCAAAGTTTGGTTATGAGTCTCAGCATCTGCTTTGATACACTGCTGGCTAGAGTCTTTCAGAGTTCCTCTGTAGACAGGCTCCTTTTCTGTTTCCTGTTTTCTCCTTCTTCCAGTGTCCATCCTATTTGTCTTTCTGAGTGAGGATTGATCATCTTACCCAAGGTCCTCCTTCTTGCTTAGCTTTTTTAGGTGTACCTATTCATGGATATATCCAGATAACCTAGACCCCCTGCTCAGATGTAGCCCATATCAGCTCAGTATCCAAGTGAGTTCCCCAATAAGGGGAACAGGGACTGTCTCTAAAATGCACTCAGTGACTGGATCTTTGATCACCTCCCTTTGATGTGGGAACAGACTTACAAGGCCACAGAAGAAGACAATGCAGCCAGTCTTCATGAGACCTGATAAGCTAGAGTCAGAGGGAAGGGAGGAGAACCTCCCTTATCATTTCTCTCCCAGAGAGAGGCATGTGAGGAGATGAGGGAGGGAAGGTGGATTTGGAAGGGAATGAGGAAGGGAGCTACAGCTCAGATACAAAATGAATAAACTGTAATTAATATAAAAACTAAAAATTTGTACTTGAGCCTCTTTTGAATATATGCCTAGGAGTGGTACAGCTGGATCATGAGGAAGTGCTATTCCTAGTTGTCTGAGGAAGCACCAGATTGATTTCCAAAGTGGTTGTACAAGTTTACATTCCCACCAGCAGTGGAGTAGGGTTCCACTTTCTCCACAACCTCTCCAGCATGTGTTGTCACTTGAGTTTTTGATCTTAGCCACTCTTATGGGTGTAAGGTGAAATCTTAGGGTCGTTTTGATCTGCATTTCCCATATGACTAAGGTCGTTGAACATTTCTTTAAGTGTTTCTCTGCCATTTGATATTCCTCTATTGAAAATTCTCTGTTTAGCTCTGTACTCCATTTTTTAATTGGATTACTTGATTTGTGGCTGTTTAACTTTTTCAGTTCTTTATATATACTGGATATTAGTCCTCTGTCAGATATAGATCATTTGTGAAGATCTTTTCCCAATCTGTAGGCTGTTGTTTTATTCTGATGACAGTGTCCTTTGCTTTACAGTAGCTTTTCAGTTTCATGAGGTCCCATTTATTTATTGTTGCTCTTAGAGCCTGTGCTGTTAGTGCTCTGTTTAGGAAGTTGTCTCCTGTGCCAATGAGTTCAAGGATCTTCCCCACTTTTTCTTCTAACAGATTTAGCGTGTCTGGTTTTATGTGGAGGTCTTTGATCCACTTGGACTTTAGTTTTGTGCAGTGTGATAAGTACGGATCGATTTGCAGTTTTCTACATGTAGACATCCAGTTAGAACAGCACCATTTGTTGGAGATGCTGTCTTTTTTCCATTGAATGGTTTTGGCATCTTTGTCAAAAATCAGGTGTCCATAAGTGTTTGGATTTATGTCAGGGTCTTCTATTCCATTCCATTGATCCACCAATCTGTTTCTATGCCAGTACCATGCAGTTTTTAGTATTGTTACTCTATAGTACAGCTTGAGATTAGGGATGAAGATACCTCCTGAAGATCTTTTACTGTAGAGAATTGTTTTAGCAATTCTGGGTTTCTTGTTGTTCCATATGAAGGTGAGAATTTTTCTTTCAAGGTCTGTTAAGAATTGTGTTGGTAATTTGATGAGAATTGCATTGAATCTGTAGATTGCTTTTGGTAAAATGGCTATTTTTACTATCTTAATCCTGCCAAGCCATGAGCATGGGAGATCTTTCCATCTTCTGATATCTTCTTCTAATTCTTTCTTCAGAGTCTGGACATGCAAATCAAAACGACCTTGAGATTTCACCTTACACCCATCAGAATGGCCAAGATCAAAAGCTCAATTGACAACACATGCAGTAGAGGTTGTGGAGAAAGGGAAACCCTCCTCCACTACTGGTGGGAATGTAAACTTGTACAACCAGCCTGAAAATCAATCTGGCACTTCTTCAGACAACTAGGAATAGCACTTCCTCAAGATCCAGCCATACCTCACTTAGACATATATCCAAAAGAGGCTCAAGTACACAATAAGGGCATTTGCTCAACCATGTTTGTAGCAGCCTTATTTGTAATAGCCAGAAGCTGGAAACAGCCCAGATGACCCTCATTGGAGGAATGGATACAGAAATTGTTATACATCTACACAATGGAATATTACTCAGCAACAAAAATCAAGGAAATCATAAAATATGCAGGTAAATGGTGGGATCTGGGAAAGATCATCCTGAGTGAGCTATCCCAGAAACAGAAAGACACACACGGTATATAGTCACTCTTATAGACATATAATATAGATAGGGTAAATCTACTAAAACCTGTAAACCTAAAGAAACTAATCAAGAGGGAGGGCTCTTGCTAAAATGCTCAATTCCTATCTAAAAAGGCAAAGAGGATGGACTTCAGAAAAGGAGAAAAGAGGGAACAAGTCAGGAGACTGACACAGAGGACCTCTGAAAGGCTCTGCCCTGCAGACTATCAGTGCAAATGCTGAGACTTATGGGCAACCTTTGGGCCGAGAGCAGGGAATCTTATGAACGAAGTGGGAAACAGTAAGATCTGGAGAGGACAGGAACTCCACAAGGAGAGCAACAGAACCAAAAAATCTGAGCAGAGGGGTCTTTCCCGAGACTGATACTCTAACCAAGGACTATGCATGGAGATAAACTAAGACCCATCCACAGATATAGCCCAATGGCAGTTCAGTATTCAAGTGGGTTCCATTGTAATAAGAACAGGGACTGTCTCTGAGATGAACTGATTGGCCTGCTCTTTAATTACTTCCCCCTGAGGGGGAAGCAGCATTAGCAGGCCACAGAAGAAGACAGTGCAGCTACTTCTGATGAGAACCAATTGACTAGGATCAGAAGGAAGGAAAAGAAGACGTCCCCTATCAGGGGACTTGGGGAGGGGTATGCATGCAGAGGGTTGACTAAGGGACGGATTGAGAGGGGAGGAGAGAAGGAACCAGAGGGGGGATACAAAGTGAATAAAATGTAATTAATAAAGAATTAAAAAAGAAAAATAAATAAAAATAAAAATTTAATACAAAAAAAATGAGGGCCATATAGCACCACCAGAAACATGTGGTTCAACCACAGAAAGCCCTCGAGCTACTATCACACTCGAAGTGCAAGAAAAAAGTGTTTAAATCCTGAGGTTATGAAAATTTTAGAGTGCTTAATAGAGCACTCTAAAAATAAATAAATAAAAATAAAGCTCTCTGTGTTCATATTTTCTTGTTCTGTTGCTCTCCTTGTGGAGTTCCTGTCCTCTCCAGCTCTTGCTATTTCCCACTTCTTGCATAAAATTCCATTCACTCTACCCGACAGTTGGCCATCAGGCTCAGCATCACCTCCCCCTGAGGGGGGAGCAGCCTTACCAGGCCACAGAAGATGACAATGCAGCCACTTCTGATGAGAACTGATAGTCTAAGATCAGAAAGAAGGAGAGGAAGACCTCCCCTATCAGTGGACTTGGGGAGGGCCATGCATGCAGAAAGGGGAGGAAGGGTGGGATTGGGAGGGAAGGAGGAAGGGGCTTATGGGGGGATACAAAATGAATAAAGTGTAATTAATAATAAAAAAACAAGGCTCTCAGAACACTCTTGGGACTATGAAAGATCTCTCTCTCTCTCTCTCTCTCTCTCACACACACACACACACACACATACACATACACACACTTTACCACCACCAATATCAAAATAACAGGAAATAACAACTGGTCATTAATATCTCTCAACATGAATAGAATCAACTTTCCAATAAAAAGACAGAATGGAAATGAAAACAGGACCTATCTTTCTGCTGCATACAAGAAAGACATCTCAGCAATAAAGATAGACACTACCTCAGAAGAAATGATGGAAAAAGGTTTTCCAAGCAAAACGACCAAAGAAGCAAACTGGAGTAGCCATTTTTGTATCTAATAAAATAGGCTTTCAACAAAAAATTAATCAAAAGAGATGGGAAGGACAATACTTCATACTCATCAAATGGAAAAAAAAAACTATTAAGAGGATATCTCAGTTTTAAACATCTGTGCCCAAAATGCAAGACCACCTTCATTCATAAAATAAACATTACTACATTACTAAATTACACATAGGACCCCACACACTAATAGTGGAAGCTTTCAACACCCCACTCTCTCCAACGAACAGATCAAGACAGACACTAAATAAGTAAATAACAAAAATGAGAGACATCATGAATCAAATGGAACTGACATATCTACAGAACATTTCACCCTACAAAAGAGAATATACCTTCTTCTTAACTCGAAGAACCTTCTCCAAAATTGACCATGTATTTGGCCACAAAGCAAGCCTCAGGAGACATAAAAAGATTAAAATAACCACCTGCATCTTATCAGATCACTGTGGATTAAAGCTGGAATTCCAAAACAACAGAAAGCCTACAAACTCATGGAAACTGAACAACTCCCTTCTCAACGAACCCTGGGTCAGTGGAGAAAGAAAGAGAAAAAAAATCAAAGAATTTCTAGTGTTCAATGAAAATGAAGGCACAAAATATCCAAACTACAAGACCCAATGAAATCTAAGAGGAAAGTTCATAGCACTAAGTGCCTTCATAAGAAATTAGAGAGATCCCACATTAGTAACTTAGCAGAAACACATGAAAATTGTAGAACAGAAGGTAACAAACACACCCAAGAGTAGTAGACAGCAGGAAATACATCATCCAACAACATCAAGTAGAATTCATCCCAGGGATGCAGGGATGGTTCAACATATGAAAATTCATTACTGTAATTCACCATATAAATAAACTCAAAGAAAAAAAATCACATGATAATATCATTAGATGCAGAAAAACCCTTTGACAATATCCAACACCCATTCATGGTCAAAGTCTTGGAGAGATCAGGGATACAAGGCTCAAACCTAAACATAATAAAGGCAATATACAGCAAGCCAATTGCCAACATCATATTAAATGGAGAGAAAGTCAAAGCAATTCTGCTAAAATAAGGAACAAGACAAGGCTGCCTACTCTCTCCATACCTCTTCAATATAGTACTTGAAGATCTTGCTAGATCAATAATAAAAGTTATTAAGATTAAAGGGATACAAATTGGAAAGGAAGAAGTAAAACTATTGCTATTTGCAGATTATATGATAGTGTACATAAGCGACCCCAAAAATTCCACTAGAGAAATCTTACAGCTTTAACAAAGTGGCTCGATACAAGATTAATTTTTAAAAAATCAGTAGCTCTCCCGTACACAAACAACAAATGAGCTGAGAAGCAAATTAGGGAAACTATGACCTTCAAAATAGTCACAAATAATATAAAGTAACTTGGTGTAACTCTAACCAAGCGAGCAAAATATCTGTATATCAAGAATTTTAAGTCTCTGAAGGAAAAAAGTGAAGAAGATATCAGAAAATAGAGAGATATACCATGCTCGTGGATTGGTAGGATTAACATAATAAAAATGGGCATCTAACCAAAAGCAATCTACAGATGCAATTCCCATCAAAATACCAACAACAGTTTTTTACAGACCTTGAAATTACAAATCTCAACTTCATATGGAAAAACAAAAACCCAGAATAGCTAAACCAATCCTATACAATAAAAGAACGTCTGGAGGTATCTCCATCCTTAACCTCAAGCTACACTAAAGCACAATAGTAATAAAAATGGCATGGTACTGACATAGAAATAGACAGATTGATCATTGGAACCAAATTGAAGACCCAGAAATAAACCCACATGCCTACAGTCATTTGATTTTTGACAAAGGAGACAAAACCATACAATGGAAAAAAAAGACATCTTCAACAAATGGTGATGGTCTGACTGGATATTTACATATAGACAAATAGAAATAGATCCATATTTATCACCCTTCACAAAACTCAAATCCAAGTGGATCAAAGACCTCAACATAACACCAGATACACTAAATCTATTAGAAGAGAAAGTGGAGAAGACCTGTGAACTCATTGTTACAGGACACAACTTCCTGAACAGAACACCAATAGCACAGGCTCTGAGATCAACAATCAATAAATGGGTCCCTTTGAAACTGGAAAGCTTCTTTAAGGCAAAGGACACTGTCAATAGAACAAAATGACAGTCTACAGATTGGGAAAAGATCTTCACCAATCCTACACTTGACAAAGGGCTAATACTCAAAATACATAGTGAACTCAAGAAATCAAATACTTATAAACAAAATAACCCAGTTAAAAATGGGACATGGAACTAGAGAGCTCTCAACAGAGTTTTATCAAATGATTGAGGGCACTTAAAGAAATGCTGAACTTCCTTATTCATTAAGGACACACAAAGCAAAACAACTCTGAGATCCCATCTCACACCAATCAGAGTGGCTAGGACAGCACATGCTGGCAAGGATGCGGAGAAAGGGAAACGCTCCTCCATGGTTGGTGAGAATGTAAACTTGTACAACCACTTTGGAAATTAATCTGGTGCTTTCTCCAAAAATCGGCAATAGTTCTACCTCAAGTCCCAGCTATCCCACTTCTGGGTATATGCCCAAAAGATGCTACACCATGCCACAAGGACACTTGCTCAGTTATGTCCATAGCAGCTTTATTCACAATAGCCAGAACCTGGAAACAACCTAGATGTCACTCAGTCCAAGAATGGATAAAGAATCTGTGGCACATTTACACAATGGAATACTACTCAGCTATTAAAATCAATCAAACAAACAAACAAAACTCATGAGATTTCCAGGCAAATTGATGGAACTAGAGAAGATCATCCCATGTGAGGTTAACCCTGACCCTGAATTACACACATCATATGTGCTCACTTATAAGTGGATTTTAGCCATATAATATAAGCCATGTAGGATGTGCATACTACAAGGAACAGACCCAAAGAAGTTAAGTAATAAGGAGGATCCACATGAGGATGCATAAATCTTACTTGGAAGGGGAGATAGAATAGATAGATGTAGCAATAGAAGAGAAGGAACAAGGTAGTAGAGGGGGGATGCAAAGATTTAAGAGGGTGGAAATTAGACCTGGAGATAGCGAGGGTGAGAAGGCAGAAGGCCTGTAGGGAAAAGAGAAAATCAGGGTGGAGATATCTCTGCAATAAACTAGAGAATTGTCAGGGTAGGCTCCTGGGAGAATATGAGGGGAACTCAAGCAAAGACTCCTAGTAGCAGAAGACAAAGAGACTGAAGAGGACACTCTCTCAGGAGATCAGTCTCCTAGCAAGATAGGGGAAGACCAACCCACCCACAGTATTTTCTATTGAAATATACCCTGCATACAAGATGTGCAGGAATAAAGATAGAGCAGATGGAGCAGAGTTGAGGGAATGTGCAACCAATATCTGGTCCAAACAAAGACCCACCCTATGGAATAGTGCCTACCCCTGACACTATGAACAATACTCTGATAAACTTGCAGACACGAGCCTGACAAAGTTGTCCTCTCAGAGACTCTGTCCAGCCGAGCCTCAAAAGAGATGCCAAGACTCACAACCAAACATTGATCGATGTATAGGAAGTCTTGTGGAAAAGTGGGAGGAAAGAGAAAAGGACCTGGAAGTGACAGGAGCTCCATAAGAAGACCAACAGAGCCAACTAACCAGGGCCCAGAGGGGCTTGCCAAGACTGAAGCATCAACCAAGGATCATGCACAAACTGGACCTAGGACCCCTTCAAAGATGTAGCAGATGGACAGCTTAGGCTTCATGAGAGTCTGAGTCCTCTATTAAGGGAATTGGGGACTTCAATGGACATGGACTCACTTGCCAGCTTTTCGATCACTTCCTCTTGGCAGTACTGCCTTGCCAGACCACAGGGAAAGAAGACATGCTCAGTCCTGATGAAACTTTTTTTTTATTAATTACACTTTATTCATTTTGTATGCCCCCATAAGCCCCTCTCTTCTCCCCTCCCGATCCCACCCTCCCTCTCCTTTCTGCATGCATGCCACTCCCCAAGTCCACTGATCGGGGAGGTTCTCCTCTCCTTTCTGATCTCAGTCTATCAGTTCACATCAAAAATGGCTGCATTGTCTTCTTCTGTGGCCTGGTAGGGCTGCTCCCCCCCTCAGGGGGAAGTGATCAAAGAGCAGGCCAATCAGATTGTGTCAGAGGCAGTCCCTCTTCCCATTACTATGTAACCCACTTGGACACTGAACTGCCATGGGCTACATCTGTGCAGGGATTCTAGGTTATCTCCATGAATAGTCCTTGGTTGGAGTATGAGTCTCTGGGAAGTTCCCTGTGTTCAAATTTTCTATATTATACGGTGGATGGAAAAGAGGGAGAGGGGAGGAAAGGAGTATAAAGCTGGGAGGGGAGGAGGGATGGTGCTATAACAAGGATGTAAAGTGAATATAAATAAATTAATTAATTAATTAATTAATATTTTAAAAATAGGTAATGAGATCTATAAAGAAAGATAGAAAAAAATGCAATCAAAGTCAGTCTCTGACCTTTCTCTATAGTATGTGCCTACCATACCTCTACATGTACAAACACACACCAAAGACACACATACATAAATATACACCAAAAATAATAAAAGAAAAGAAAGATTTTGAGTAATAGATGTTAAAACAATAACAGTAGAGGGTGCTGGTGGATGGCTGGCAAAGGCGGGCGGATGGCACACAGGGGCCGGCCTGCGTGCTCTCCCACCTTCACCTCCAAGCAGCATTGGGGAAAGATACCTAGTGACCTGCGTGCCCCTAAGCCACACAAGTGGGTAGTAGACACCAGAGAACCCCCAGCTTCTTGGCCTGCTCACAGTGGAAGCCACTACAATGTGCAAGTACATGGTGAGAAGAGGGAAGAGAAAAAAGAAAGTGAAACAATCTGAGCATTAGGAAGAGAAATAGAACTGCAGACACAACAGTCAAGAAGAGTAGCCTGGTGTGAGTAGCCAGCCCTGCCACCTGAGGCCATTGTGGAGTCCGGCCCATGCTTCCTCTGGGGGCCATGCAGACACAGGGTTTGGTGTTGTTAATATCAATGGCTCATACTACCCCTAAACACCTTGGGGACATCTCTGATCTGGGCAGCCACCAGGGACCATTTAGATGTCCAAGCATTCTGCAGAACCTGCCGCAGGCCTCACTGGTGGCGGCACTCTAGGGAGGTGGGCCCATCTCCCACCAGCTGCTACACTTGGGAGAATATGCCCTGCACCTTTCGTGGGCATCAGAGTGGAGCTAGCGAGTCCTGGTGACAGGGATGTGAGGGAGCAGGCTGGAAGGCTGCAGGAGAGCCATCCTTTCCACTCATCTGCTTTGGGGTGGCTTGGGCTCCAGAGTGATGCTTTCTAACCCCTTATACCTTGCCCCCTGCAGCAGTCTGGAGAGCTGGCCTCAGGGTCATTGGAGGAGGAGAGCTGGCCCTTCCCTCTGCTAGCTCAGTGCTTAGGATCTTGCCTTGGTTCCTGATATGTGAGAGCTGGTAGGCTGACCAGCTCAGCTCCCACCCAGGTCTAGATATACGGTTTGAATTGGTCCACCCTAAAATCTACCTCATCAAAGAACTGCTGGGGTATGTGAAATGATCAGTCTTGCTGATCCAAAGCTGCAGACAGTGATTCCTTGCAATGGATATTTTCAAATAAAGATGTTTGGACAAAAAGGTATATTATAGGACACAGTTGACACAAAGCAGCTACCATGACAAGATATTTTTCTATGCTTTATTTTATTCTATTTTATTTTTTAGTTTTGTTTTTTATTTTCTTTTAATGAGAGTTTGCAAGGGCAGAGGGTAGATACAAAGGGACACGGAGATGAATGGGACCGAGATGCATAATGTGAAACTCACAAAGAAGCATTAAAAAGTTTTTTTTAAATGAAAATAACAGTGGAAATGGAAAAAAGTTTCAGTTACAATTAGAATATTGATTCATAGCTTGTTGTTCACTAATAACCCTTTACCATTAATGCATGTTATGATAGTCACAGTTAATTATCCCATCATACCATCAAGTTCTAAAACACAGCTTTCTGTTTCCAACTAGCTCACTCAGTAGAACATAAAATTAAAAACACACTCTTAGAAGCAGTTAACCCCAAATTGATTAGTGTTGGGATAAATAAAATGTGAACTGCTTTGTCATAAATGTTTCTCTGTTACCACCACGGAGCTCACCTCCCATCTAAAAATCTTTGCTCTGTGTCTTTTTTTTCCATCACCTTTCCCAACAATATGAAGAACATTGAATATTGTCCAGATAATAAGAAAGCTGACTTAATTTTCTGATTCAAATACGTGGAATTGATTTGCTTGTGTGTATAAAATCATGTTCTTATGAATCTTTTTGGAAAGGTCTAATTCCTTTGTCTATTCCGTGTCTCTACACCATGTGTATCTCTGTACTATATCCCGTTTATGCCCTGCCTGACTTGTCTCACTGTGTTTTTATATCAGCCTATTCTTTGCTAAATGTGTTCTACATATTATGAGCCGTCACAATGCAGATGCAAAGCTACAGGCACAGCAATAATATGCTTTAAGTCTTTGAATATGAGCCCCTTATACTTAACATGTTTCCTGAGGCACTAGTAACAGTTTTGTTTCTGGATATGCCAGGCTGTGCTGTATATGCCAGGCTACCTGCCCCATTAACTTCTAAGTGATTCTCCTGTCTCTGGCTCCCTTTTTGTCTGAGGAATGCTGGGATTGCAGATACACACCGCTGCACTGAGACTTTAAGTGGACTCTAGGGATCAGACTTAAGTCAGTAGGCCTGCAGTTAGTGTCTTTACACAGTAACCCACATTCCTGACCCTCAGTTTTCCTGTTTTATCTCCAAATGGATTACTTCTTTCTCTTCTATATTTTACTAGATAATAAAGGTTATTGTGTTTCCTTATCTACAAAAAAACTCCTCCTATTTTCAATGATCTTGTCCATGGCTCTTTCTCATGAGTTCATTTTCCAACTTCACCTTCAGTGCTATCTCTGAATCCCTGTTTTCCTTCCACAGTATGGGCATCTTCTGTTTTCCTTTGTCTTGTAAGTCCTTAGTCATTTTGCAGCTTACAATCTGTCTTTGTTTCTCTAGAATCTATGTGTCATGCTTTTCTGTTTCGTGATGACATTGAATAATTCTACCCAGTTTATTCTACTTTTGTCCATTGTTAATTCCATCAAGGAATCTACCATTTGTGTAAAACTGGATATCTGTCTTTGTGACATTGACGTGATCATCAAGAGGAAGCAGGAAGAGGACAGAAGGATTCTGGCAAGGAAACAGATGTACTCTTGCTAGAAAAGTGGATACTACAGGGTGAGGATTGTATTCATTTCAAAAGTCACAGTTTCAGATAAAAAAAACAGACCGTACTCATTTTGTCATCCTCTCTCTCTCTCTCTCTCTCTCTCTCTCTCTCTCTCCTGTGTGCATGTGCAGCAACATGAAGGTATTCTCATACTTCATTTTATAAGTAGGCATTTAACTCCAGGGATTACTATAAATTATTTCAAATGGGAGGTAGTTATGATTCAGTGAGTGTTTCAGAAACAGTAAGAGGGTGTTGATAGAAGGATGTATGCATTTTAGCCACTTAATATATTTGTAATACCAACTAAGGGCAACACACAATGATATATCTATACTAATAAATCTTTCAGCAACATACATTATGATTGTTAAGTGACTAGCATGAAATATGCATAAATTCTGGTACTTAGTAGTTTCATACTATCCCAATTCTAGAATCTAGAATCCAATAATATTGAGACAATATTAGGTATAAAATAATAGGTTTTATTTATTAAGAAATTCAAAATATGACTATGGAACAGTTAAATTCCTTAATTACAAATGTAGCTTCTATACACCCAGTTGTCGATTTGAGAGATTTTTGTTGCTGTTGTTTTTAGGTAGAAGAGGCTGCAGCCAGTATTCTAGCTACTGCCTAGCACACTGAACTTTTTTTTACATCTATCTATCTATCTATTCATTCCTTCATTCACATATGCCATAGTTCACATTTGGTGGTCAGAGGACAAACTGCAGCAGTTATATTTTTTTTTCCTACTATGTGAGTCCAAGGAGGTGAATTCTGGCTCCAGAATTAGTGATAAGTTATGTGCTTTTACTGCTGAGACATCGCACAGGCCCTTGGTGAATATTCCTGGGTGAAAAGTCTCATGCAAAACATATGGAGCCTCTTAGGCCCGATTCCCAGAATTGCAATACTAGGAAAAAAAAAATAGATGGAAACTCAGAGTATAACATATATTGTTTTTTGCTTTAGTATTCTCACATTTCTATATATGTCTAAGTTTAATAAAGCTTCCCTACTAATATAAGCAAATATGGAAATTTTGTGCTCTTGTCACAGAAGGTTCTTAGGATGACAGTTAATCAGTCACAGGTTTAGAGTTCCACCTCCCCCGAATTTAGTCAATGGTATCATCTCAGCAAATTGCAAAACCTCCTTTACTCTCGTTCTCCTTAACCAGAAACACAGTGGGAACACAGTGGAAAGCATTCCGTGGGATTCCTTCGTGCCTTCAACAAACTCTGCGTCCATTGTCGCTATGATAGTCAGTGCTCAGTACAAAAAAAAAAAAACAAAAAAAAATAACAATGATTATTATGATTTTTTCAAATTTTGACTCTGTGTAATCTAAAACACCATCTTAAGAAATCAAATATTCTGGTTCACAGCTATAAACCCAGTGTGCAGGGAGGAAAAGGCAGGTGGATCTCTGTGAGTTCGAAGCCAGCCTCGTATACAAATCGAGTCCAGTACAGCCAAGGCTACACAGAAAAGCACTGTCTTGAAAAACAAAAGAGCAAAACCAACCAAACAAACAAACAAAAAGAAAAAAAAGAGAAACAAAAAAAAGAAAGAATGAAAGAGAAAAAGGGGGAAAAAGAAAGCAGAATTTTCAGATTGATCACCCTTTTAAGGTTTTTTTTTTTTTTTCATGCTCTAATAAAGTGGAATTTTTTTGGTAAATCTAGTATTTTCAATTTATAGTCAAGACAGACTGTTTGGATAAGAAATATAGATTAGTAAGATTCTCTGGGCCTGCACTGTCCGTGTCACTATGTGAAAGTAGTACCTGAGAATAACTCTCATACACTGCTAATATGGACTGAGATGTTCCAGAAGTACCAAAAATAACCCACTTTTAAGGGGTTTGTGTAAAAACTTCAGTTTTACATTGTGTACATGATAAATGATTTTAGATATGTTGAGTAACATAAAATATATCATTGAAATTGCTTTCGACTCCTTCATTTATTTATTTTTTTTTCTACTGTGCTTTCTTAAAAGTGCCAAAGTCCACGAATGGACGGTGTGGAATTTCTTTGGGGCTGAGCATTCTGATACACTGATATTCTGTGAAGGATAGATTGAAAGGTATAATTGCATCATATTTTGGTTGACAGGGACCTAAAAGCTCCAGTAGCTTACTTACTCCCCAGAATTTAATTTCACAAGGTAACAGTGTGGAATTGGATTATGGCAAAACTCTCAAGGAACCCATAATGTAATGTGAGGGATGCTGGGAAAGAGTCCTGAAGAACACACAGACCAATCCAGGAGGATAATGTTGTTCTGACAGGAGGAGCGGTAGTGAAAGAATCTACTCTGAAAGCTGGTCACCCAAGTATGAGAAATACCGAGGGACAGATGAATCACACAGAAAAGAAAAGAAAGAAAATCCAATCGAATATCCCCAAATGAATAAGAAAGCTATTCTGATTCTAAAAAACTTTTTTTTTCATCACATGGGTCGAACACTACATCGTTTTAGCTGCCAGTATAGCCTCGTTCCAGAGCACATCTTAAAAATAAGGGTTTGCCACTGTCCATCATTTACTGACAAGTATAGCATTGGTACGGTCAGTGCTAATAAATATTAATGATAAGATGATAATATTTTAATGTGAGTTAAAGCTAATGTTCAGACAGTTCTTAACTGTGCATCAGGTACTTTTCTTAAGCGCTTCAAATTTACATCAGCATATACACCCTCTCAACACCTTGCTGATGTAGATATGAGACGGTATTTTACAGAGTTGACCCATCTGAAGCTCTGAGAGGCTAATGAATCATGTAAGAACAGTCAGATAAAAAAAAGGTGTTTGGTTGGAAAGAAGGTCCTTAATAGATACTGTGTGACTGTAATTCCACCTACTTTCCGAGCCCCAGTCCTTTGGTATCCCAGGATAATACAGGGAAGATGAACAAGACAAAGCAAACTGATATTCGACACGTCTCAGAATGTCTCTCCATTTTTTCCGCCCTTTTTGATAAAATAATTATGAACTTCAAAGACAGAAATAAATCTGATTATATGGACTGAATGTCTGTCTCCCTCCAAAATAACTGTGCTGAAATTCTAAGCTGAACAATGACGGTGTGAAGAGGTGAGGCGTTTCATAACTGATCAGCCTCTGAAAGCAGAGCCCACATATTAAGTGGGATTCATGTCCTCTAAAAGAGACACGAGAGCCTGTTTGCCTCTCCACCATGTTAGAACACAGCCAGAAACACCGAGCATGACCTAGCAAAAGACTCTCACCAGACACAGATTTTGCTAACTCAATGAAATTAAACTTCTCAGTCTCATACGCTTTAAGAAAGGACATCTAAAAAAAAAAAAAGAAAAGAAAGAAAAAAAGATGAAATAAAACAAAAAATTGCACTCTGAGGTCTATAAACTACTCAGTTTATGACATTTTACCACAGTGGTCCAAATGGACAAAAACACTCTGAAAAACTTTTACCCGACAACAATCTATTTATTATAACTATCCTGTGACCCCTCCACTCAAGTGCTTGCTTGTGTATTTTATCCATGGACTAATGGACATGGAATGGGCAGTGAGGAACAAAAGACTCTTAGGGAACTGAAATAATTATATGATTAAAAAAAACCACATTATTTGCCGAAAACTCAAAAATATATAACAAGAGTGAATCCTAATCTAAATTATGGTCTTGGGGTAGAAATCATGTGTTAGTCAATATATGTTCATCAATAGTGTGAGGTGTTGATAAGCTAGGTGTATGGGGTGGGGATGTATGGGAAATTGATACTCTTGTTCAATTTGCTGTGATTCCAATTGCTCTTTTAAAAATCTAATTATTAAAAATAGAACGTTTGCATCCTTGGAATTCCAAAGCTGCACAACTTCAAAATCTTAAAACATTAAGGTCTCTGAGTCTTAAGAATCTGTAATTCTGCTGTCTGTTTTGTTATTAAAATCATATCAACTGAAAATCTTAAGACTTACTACAAGATTTAGCAAATATTTTCTTAAAGATGCAAATAGTAAATGATTGATGTTTTTGAACATCTCAACTCCCATGTAGCTACTCAGTGTTATCATTGCAACCCAGTAGCGGCTACAAAAAAAAAAAAAAAAGCAAATGCTCTGTCTGCATTGTAACACAGCATTATCCACATGGTCAGGTGTGCAGCAATATGATATGTGGATTCCCGCTACAGAAGTTACATTTCTTTCAAAATTCAGTAGTTTCAAAGATATTGTCAACAGAAATCTGCGCTCACGTTCAAACCATTTGGACAATCAGTAAACCAATCGTGTAAAAAGTTGCAATCACAGTCTTGCCCCAAATTGCATAAGGTTTGCTTGTCATTAATGTTTAATCTACTTTCTACTGTTCAGAACTCTATCATGTTGAGCTTCTAGCTTTTAAAAGTTTCCCCCTTCAGACCAATTACGATCTTTGTTATAACAGCCACAATCAGGCATGTTTGTGCAGTGCTTTCTCCTTCTTGCTTTATGTTTGTTTAACCTCCGCTGTGTGTCACCTTCTCTTTAAATCCTTCTTTGAAGATTCCCACTCTGCATGTAGTTTTCTGCTTTTGAAGTATCATTTGTTAACTGTCAGTATCACTTTTTATTTCCTTTTGTTTTTAATACTATCATTACAAAGTTTTCTGTTGCTGGTCCAATCATGTTAAAGGTGGGTGTTTTGACAAAGTCACTCATTGCCTGATAGTCTGCAGGTAAAATTATATTCATCTCTTTATATAAGGTATCGTCATTTCATTTTGATGTTCCCTCATTCCATTTTCTCTGTGTCTGAGGGATTATTTTATAAATACCTATACTGTCACCATGTCCTTTCAGTAGGGATTCCTCCTATAGTCTTTGGAGAGTTTTATCCTGATAGGAGTCTCTTCTTTAAATTTGCCAGAACTATTTTCCTTTGAAGCTTTCATTGCAGAGGCTCAGTCTTCATTCTCTACTTCAGGACACTTGGGAGAGTGAGATGACTCTTATGGAAGACACACCTTTTAAAACTCCCCTGAAGGATCTCTGAATTGCAGGTCAGCCTGCTAGAGCAAGTTCCAGGACAGGCAGGGCCACACAGAAATGCTATCTTTTTTTATTTTTTATTTTTTAATCACAGGTCATTCAGTTGTATCCCAGCCAGCCCCCTCCATCTTTCCCTCCTGATCCCCCCTCCCTCCCTCAGCTCCTCCCTGCCCCCTTCCGAGTCCACTGATAGGGGAGGTCCTCCTCCCCTTCCATTTGACCCTAGATTATCAGGTATCTTCAGGATTGGCTGCAATGTCCTGATTTGTGGTCTAGTAAGAGTGCTCCTCACTGGGGGGGGGGGGGGGCCTCAATGAGCCAGTGATTGAGTTCATGTCAGAAATAATTCTTGTCCTCTTTACTAGGGAACCCACTTGGATACTGATCTACCATGGGCTATGTCTGAACAGAAATGCCAGAAATGCACCACCACTACACCCCCCAAAACAAAGAAATATAAAACTCACCTGAAAGAATTATTTTATATAGCTAAACTTTCTCTGACTCTGGTCCCTTAGGGGGGAATATATATATATATATATATATATATATATATGTATATATATATAATAGTTTAATAGTTATCTATGGCCTCTGTCACAGAAATGCTGACCTGGAGAAGAGAGGATGTTTTTGTGTGTGTGTGTGTTGTACGTTTATGCAAATCTTGAAATCTTTGCTGCTATGGGACATAGGTAGGCTGAGGGTCTGGCTTAGAAATATGTTAATAAAATACACTGGAGAGTCAGACAAGAGAAACAGAAAATAGATCTTAGACGATTTCCTGAGAAACAACCATTTTTTTTGTTTGATAGTGAGACAAGAATTAATGTTGTGAAATCATTTGGCAAATGAGTAACAAGGCAGATGTTTTCTTAAATTCCATAGATCTTGATCAGAGTACCAGTTAAACGAGTAAGGTGGGTCTTGATCTGAACGCAGTAGAGATTTCTTAATGCTTCAAAGCTTATTTGTGCTTCCTGAAATAACATAATAAAAACAGACTTGGGAAACCTGGAAAAGCATGCCTTTATTTTGAGATTCAGCTCATTTAAGTTTTTTTTTTTTTTTTTTGGTTTGTGAGTTTGTTTGTTTCCTACATTCTCTTTTTTATTATTATTAATTACACGTTATTCACTTTGTATTTCCCATAAGCCCCTCCCTCATCCCCTCCCTATCCCACCCTCTGACCTCCTTTTTCACGAATGCCCCTCCCCAAGTCCACTGATAGGGGAGATTCTCCTCTGCTTCCTTCTAATCTTAGTCTATCAGATCTCATCAGGAGTGTCTGCATTGTCATCTTCTGTGGCCTGGTAAGGCTGCTCCTCGCTCAGGGGGAGGTGATTAAAGAGCAGGCCAATCAGATTATATCAGAGGCAGTCCCTCTTCCCATTACTGTGGAACCCACTTGGACACTGAACTGCCATGGGCTACATCTGTGCAGGGGTTCTAGGTTATCTCCATGCATGGTACTTGATTGGAGTATGAGTTTCTGGGAAGACCCCTGTGTTCAAATTTTCTGGTTCTGTTGCTCTCCTTGTGGAGTTCCTGTCCTCTCCAGATCTTACTATTTCCCACTTCTTACATAAGATTCCATGCACACTGCCCAACAGTTGGCCATAAGTCTCAGCATCTGCTTTGATAGTCTTAAGGGCAGAGCCTTTCAGAGGCACTCCATGGTGGGTTTCTAGCTTGTTTCCTGTTTTCTTCTTCTTCTGATGTCCTTCCTCTTTGCTTTTTGGGATGGGGATTGAGCATTTTAGTCAGGGTCCTCTCTCTTTATTAGTTTCTTTAGATGTACAGATTTTAGTAGAATGGCCAAGATGTAAAACTTGAGTGACAGCACATGCTAGAGAGGTTGTGGAGAAAGGGGAACCCTCTTCCACTACTGGTGGGAATGTAAACTTGTACAACCACTCTGGAAATCAATCTGGTGCTTTCTCAGACAACTAGGAATAGCACTTCCTCAAGATCCAGCCATACCACTCCTAGGCATATATTCAAAAGTGGCTCAAGTACACAACAAGGACATTTGCTCAACCATGTTTGTAGCAGCTTTATTTGTAATAGCCAGAAGCTGGAAACAGCCCAGATGCCCCTCAACTGAAGAATGGATGCAGAAATTGTGGTACATCTACACAATGGAATATTACTCAGCAATGAAAGTTAAAGAAATCATGAAATTTGCAGGTAAATGGTGGGACCAGGAAGGATCATCCTGAGTGAGCTGTTCCAGAAGCAGAAAGACACACACAGTATATACTCACTCATATAGACATGTAATATAGGGTAGTCCTACATTCCCTTAATGTGAAGCCCAGATGTCAAGCGTGAAATTCTCCTGCATCAGCCACTTGAGTACTGAAATCATAAATGTACACCAGACTTTTATAATATTTAATTAAGTGTACCAAAGAAATAGTTAGAAAAACAAGAGTATCATAAGAAATGGTTAAAAATATAAAAGTCATTCATCAAAACATAACAATATTAAAAAGGAATATTAGATGCTTCTCATAAGATTAACAGAATGCTAAGCCTGTGATTGGGGTAATTTCTGTGGCTGCTAAAGAAATCTATGAACCCTAAGGATCTGAACTCTACATTGCCCTGGGCTCATTGGTTCTTTTTATTACCCATGCTGTCTGGATCCCTCCACCCTAAAGCAGTCTTTACTTAGCTGGTTTGCAATACAAATCAGAGGAATAAAAATCCACACTTAAAAATATTTTGGGGCCTGCAGAGACCAATACTCCAATCAAGGACAATGAATGGAGAGGACATAAACACCCTGCTCAGATGTAGCCCATGGCAGCTCAGTCTCCATGTGGGTTCCCCAGTAAGGGGTGCAGGGGCTGACTCTGACAGGGACTCAATGGCCATCTCTTTGATCACATCCCCTTGGTGGCCGGGCAATCTTTCCAGGCCACAGAGGAAGAGGATGCAGCCAGTCCTGATGATACCTGAAAGGCTAGAATCCGATAGTAGGGTAGGTGGACTTCCCTATCAGTGTAGTAGGGAAGGGCCATAGGGGGAGAAGAGGGAGGGAGGGTGAGGCATGTAGGAGATGACAGAGCAGGATATAGCTAGGATACAAAGTGAATAGATTGTAATAAATAAGAAATAAAAATAACAAATTAAAAATTAAAATAAATTTAAAAATTAAAGTTATTTCATGGATTTTAAGAAAAGTCAGATTGATTGACCAGATCTTCTAGAAACAAAATCTCAACTGCATCTTCAATTACTTGCTATGGCTTCTGACATTGGCATCATAATACGATCACTTTGACTAAGGTTATATTTAAGAAAACTCATTCTCAAGATAGAATGTTTCCTGAAGTAAAACCCAGTCCTCAATTCTGAGGGTATCTTTTAAGCTTTGGCATAGATATTTCTAGGATAAATCCCCCAAGCCTAGAAAAAGCACATAGGAACTACAGATTAAACATGACTTTGGTTTTAGGTTATTTAAATTCGACTACGTGGACTTTTCTAAGAAAGCTCAAAAAAATGAGGTAGGTGAATGGATACACCTGGACCTTAAGGGGATAAAAGTGTCCAGCAGAATCCCATCTTCTTTTAAAACTACTGTCTCAGAAAGACTTGTGGATCTTAGAGTCCGGATAATGAATAGATTGATGGAAACGTCAAGATACTGTAATAGCCTCTGTTTTTCCTATTCCTTAGGCTTATTATCCATCTGGTTCTAGAAAATAATAATAATTCAGTGTGAGTTAACTAACCACTGTAAGTAAAAAGTGCTAAGAAACTGAAGAAATAAGCAGTTTCAAGACCATATAGACTGATTATTGTTGGGAGTTTACTGTCAGCATAGTTACAGGCATCAGCAAAATGGTGGATTCTACAAGTTGAGGCAGAGGGGGAACACTGAACATTGAGTAGAACCAAGATGGCTTTTGGATAAGCTAGAATGTGCCCAGTTTACAGCATTCATATCAGGACATATCACACATTTCAGTGGTCATGAATAAAGACAGTTTCTAGTTGTAAATATTCATGTATAGGCCAATCGTTTTGGCTTCTGTACAATGTTCTGAGAAACTATGAATGAGAAAATAATCAGGCTTTCCTGGGACAATTACTCTCCCCCCTTTAATGATACAGTCAAATCAAGCTAGATTTCCTCTACCACCTTCTGTCCTTTTCCCGTATGTGTGCACTTTTGAGATTGTTTTTCAGAAACAGGAAACAGAGCAGGAGCCAGGGGATATCAGTTCTCACCTCAGAACAATTTTGAGGAAATAGAATCACCAGATCCATGGAAGGTAAATGATTAGAGTCCTTAATGCCTGAAGTAAAAATAAAACAGACCTGATAGGCCTAAGTAAGCATTGGAGAGCTGAGGTGTGATTCCCACAGGCGTACAATCAGGCTCTACGGACATTGTAAAATCTTGTTTTTAAAGAGCCTGCATGAAAGCATCAAAATACATTGTGTTCCACTGTTCCATGCCATTTGGAATGAGTAAGCTGTTAGGAAAGCATCATGCTGGGGAGGAGAAAGCAGCTAAAATTGGCTACTCTTCTGATCAGTTGCAGAGGAGATAAATGGAAGAGGTGGGGGTCACGTTCTGATGAGTTTTATCTCTCACAATCTGGATTAATTACAGATTCCTTGGAAGGTTTTAAGATTCAGTGCACTTGAATTCTGATAAATTACATATAATTCATCAAATTTTACAAACTTTTTAAACTTAAAGATTTAAAAATGTAAAAATGATTGTTGGTGGAATGAATTTCACAGATTGATAGAGGTGTTTGCATTGGAAATATGGAAGAACTCTAATATTTTTCTGTATTTTCTTGAAGATGCAGAAATTATGTGAATTTCTGTATTAGTCTCCGCACAGAAAGCCCTACAGAAATATTTTCCTAAGAGAGAAGGAAAAAGAAGATAATTTTAAATCTTTCTCCATGCTTATAAAGAAAGCAGAGCCAGAATTGCTATTTAAAAAATATTTTTAGGGATTTACTTGTTTTTAACTCAGTAACTTCACTTTTCATGAAATGTATAAATACTGGCAGGCCTGGTCACTACATAATTCACTAAGCATCCTTTGAAATGTTGATAAAAATTTTCAATCTTAGCACGTTCAACTTTATAAAAACAAAAATTCATAATCCCTGTCTTATTGTCAGTGTACTGTACAATTTTACTCTAAAGTAACAACTGGCCTAATCTGAGATGACTGAAAACTGAAATATTAAGAAAACATTAATTTGTTGTTGTTACTCATCACTTCCGTTGATTTTTGTTGTTGTTGTTATTTGTTTGTTTTGTTTTGTCCTTGTGCCTTTTCCCTTTAGGTGCTTGTGTATAGAACTAAGTGAATGAGTTTCATGTGGTGAATCTTCAAAAGTTTTCAGTTAAGAGTAGGTGTGCTGTAGGGACACTAATAAGAGGGCAAACAGATCCTAAGAATTAGGCATCTCATGAGAATCAATAATTTCTATGGTGTCAGTACAAGATCACCTATATGAGTCTGTGGGTTGTTACACTCGTTGTAGGCATCAAAAATGAAGGAGCAATAGTAGTAGCAGCCATAATTCCTGTACTACTATGAATAAAGCAGCCAGATTATAGAAGTGTGCTCCCAATAGACCCTATACTATCTATTTCATGTATTGAGACTTTCATTTGTGTCAAACAAAAGTTCTGCTTGAACTGGCTTAAACATAAAAAATATATTGAATCTTCACTAGTAAAGAGGATTAAGTCTTGAAAGAAACAGAGATAAAAATTTTGGCAGATTTTCTCCATTACTTAAGGCTGCTGTTTTGCTTACTTCCTTAATTTTCTGTGATTGGAGACATTTAGTTCCAGGAGTGCATGTATATGAAAGCTAAGTTCTTAAATTTTATACATCCTTCAGCTTTGAAAACACCAGCAAAAGGATTTTTCGAACACTATAGAAGGAGTAAGCCATGACCCTAAAGGAAGGACCCTGTACCCTTTATATTAAACCAACAGTTGCTAGTCTAGAAAAGATTGAGTACATTTAGGACAACAGCAATAATCAAAGAAAGAGCCCAGTTTGTATCAATATCTAGCAATATCTAGTACACACATACAAAGACACACAGTCACTCACACACTTATATACACACATATTAAAGGTTGATTTGGCATGAATAACTATTAAAATTACTTTGCTCTAACATCTGGAGACAAAAATCACCTTTTTACTTAGGTTCCAATATCATTTATAATTCTTGTACATTTCTTTTGTAAATATTATAGCTTTATTTTTGTGTTGGTAGGATTTACCTGCATGTATGACTGAGCATGGTGTGCATGCCGTGCCCATGAAGGTCAAAAGAAGACATCAGATTTCATGAAAATAAAGTTACATAAGTGCTAAGAACAAATCATGAGTTCTCCATAAGAGCAACAAGTATTCTTAGCCACTGAGCCACCTCTCCAGCTCCTCATTTATAATCCTTGCAAGCACCTTTGCAGCCATGAAGATAATTTTATTTTATAGAAAAGGGACATTCTCTTATTCACATTGCTCATGAATTTTGGATGGAAGATTTGTCTCTTCTTGTGAACACTTCTACCTTAAATGAAGGTACAGGTCCAGGTTTCAATAGAGCATAATATATGATTTTGTACTGGTACTGTAGAATCCAGCATTCACAGTGACTTCCTAAGTCTCTCTTCAGGAACTGGAATTTTTGTAAGGCTAGCATCATCTTAAAGGTATAGATAAATCTGTTAATAGTTCTCTTGCTCTTCTAGCCTCAGTATTCTCTCCTAATCTAGTCTATAGTCACTGGACACTATGAGAACTAATGTCAGGCATCTCCTGTCTTCCTGAATGTCCTCTGTGCTTTCAACAACATGCAGCTTAATTCCAGTCTCTCTGCAGGCTCCATACTATTGCTCTGTTGTATTATTCTTATGTGTATTATTTTGTATCTGTAGCTAATTGCCTAACAAAAAGCAAATTAAAGGAAAAAAAAGTTTTTTTTTTTTTTTGTCTTACATTTTGAGGGTGATATAGTCCATATTGGTAGAAAAGGCCTGGCAACAAAAACAAGAAGCCAACATTGTGTCCAGTCAGAAACCTCAAGGTCCACACTCATTACCTCACTTCCTCCAGTCAGACTCTTCCTTCAAGGTCACAAATTTCCAAAAATAAACAGCCACTTGTAGTGCAAGAGTTCAACCACATGACTTTATGGGGGGATATATTACATTAAACCACAACAGTGGAGATATGGACCCATGTCTACTGAATGATTTCTAGAATCTTGCTCTACAATGCTATCTCTTGATATTCTCTCCTGATTCATGTCAATAGTTCAGTGTAGTGATAATATGCTCACTGGAGACATTTTTTCCTCTTTTGTGTAAACATATGTGCATGTGTTCATGTGTGTTTTGTGTACATATGTGTTTGTTTGCTATGTGTGTGCACAGTGAGTGTGAATGCGCCTGCATTGTGTGTGTGTGTGTGTGTGTGTGTGTGTGTGTGTGGTGGGGGTAAGTCATATATTTTTCTCTTAATATCTTCCATAATTTTGAGGCATGGTCTCTCATTGGGTGGCAAGGTAGGCTGGCTGGTGGCTGAGATCCAGAAATCTTCCCTTTCTATGTGGGCTGTTCTTAGTTATTAACTTGACTACATCTGTAATTAAATGATACCCAAGCAGATGGGTATATCTATGAAATATTTTTTTTACCTGAATTAAATTGTTAAATTGAATAGTTTGAAGTGGGAATTCCCTCTTTATTTATTTATTTATTTTTAATTTTTTATTTAACTTTTATTAATTACACTTTATTCCTTTTGTATCCCTCCATAAGCCCCTCCCTCCTCCCCTCCCGGTCCCACCCTACCCCCCTTTCTGCATGCATGCCTCTCCCCAAGTCCACTGATAGGGGAGGTCCTCCTCTCCTTCTTTCTGCTCTCTCTTTTTTTTTTTTTTTTTTTGCTGAGGATCTGGCTTGCTTCCGTGTATGTGGACCTATCTGCATTGCCCACGAGGCACGCTGGGGTTGGCTACCCAGAGGCTATTTAAGCTGTGGGCTGGCTTTCCCCAGGGTCAGCAGAAGATTGTTCAAGGTTCCTGAATAAACTGCATTGAGAAGAACAAAAAAAAAAGGAATTCCCTCTTTTAAAACATACGTTTTGAGGTGGGAAGACACACCTTTAATCTCGGCTGCACCTTCAGCTGGCGGTCTATGTAAAGGTGATGGAAGAAGGAAGTGTGCTCTCTGTGCTTCCTTTCCCTTGCTCTTCTTCTTGCTCTCACTGACAAGTCCATTCCTTCCCTAGCATTAGAGCCCACTTCCTTAGTATTGTGCCATATACTGAAGACAAACTGAGACATGCAGCCTTCTTGACGGATCAATTACCAGATTCTTGGACCTCCCATCAGTAGACAACCTTGTTGGACTAGATGGATCAGAGCATGTAAGCCATTCTAATAAATCAAATACACATATATGGAATGTGAATATATATTTGTATATTCATTTGATAAGTTCTGTTCTACATCCCTCTAGAGAACCCTGATTAATACACTTCTCCGTAGGAGGATAGTCTTGTGTACTATGTTTTCAGATGGTGTTTTCAGTGCCCTGAGACCTGGTTACTGCCCCTGTCATAGGCATTGTTACGAATATTGAGCCATCTCCTGTACCCATCAGTTGTAAACAATGTTCCCCACTTATCTCTGATTGGCTAATAAAGATGCTGAATCTTGTGACTCAGCAGAAGAGAGGTAGGTACAGTCGAGGTTCCTGGACTTGGGGTCTGGAGACCTCAAGTTAGAAGGAGAGCAGCAGAGAATATAATAGGAGTGTGTAGAGCAGAAGTTGGAGAAGAGGACATGACCTGATGGGGTAGATCCAACCCAGAAAATACCACTTATTGGCAAGTAATTTGGGTTGGGTAGCCAACCAATATAAGCAAATACTTTAGAGGGTTGATGTCTGTCAAGCTCCAGTGCTTTAAGCTTATAAAATAAATCATAATCTCTCTGTGTCAATTATTTTGAAAGCTAGTGGGGTTAAATCCTTGCTTTATTATTTAGTGTCTTACACTTCCCCACCTCTACTGCCATCCGAATTACTTTGCTGTTGTGATAAACATTATGACCAAAAACAGCTTTTGGTTGCGAAAAGAAAGTCCATAAAGGTGGAGAAGTTGTGGCATGGATTGCCAGCAGGAACAGGAAGTTGGCTGATTATATTTTATCTATAGAGCAGAAAGTGAGCAGAAGATGAAATGAGGCCATAAAATTTCAAAGCCCATCCCTAGTGATATACTTCTTCCAGCAAGGCTCCATCTCTTAAACGTTTTAAAATATGTGCAAACAGCACAACCGACTGAGAACCAAGTACTCAAACACAGAAAACTTAGGGGATGTTTCCATTCCAACCTCCACATTAAGGTCCTTAACTCCCATAAGCTTATGGCCATATTATAGTGTAAAAGACATCTAGTTCAACTTCAAAGTTCTCATTGCCTTTAATAGCTTCAACATTGTTCAAAAGTTCAAAGTCTCTTCTGCGACTCAAGACAATAACTAAAATGTGAGTCCCTGTAAATAAATAAATAAATAAATAAATAAACAAACAAATAAACTAATAATATTGAAAGCAACAAAAACAAGTGAGCTGGAGAAATGGATCAGCAGTTAAGAGCACATGTGCCCCTTGCAAAAGTTTACTTTCTCTGCTTCATGCTTATAGTTGAGGATGTGTAGGATCTGTCAGGTTCCTGTTCTGGTTGCCATGCTTGCTCCTTGTTGCCGTGTCCCCACCATTATGGAGTCTTATCTCTTTGTAACTGTAAGGCAAAGTAAACGTCGTCTTCCTTAAATTGCCGTTGGTGATGGTGTTTGTATCACAGCAACAGAAAAATAATGGGCTAATATATATATATATATATATATATATATATATATATATATATGTTATGAATTATATAATAATATAGACCGCTAGGTACATGGGGCTGCAGTGTATTGGCACCCATAATTTTATAGACACTTAAAGTTTTTCATAGTGAAAAATTTAACCATATATAAAGCAGTCTCATTTTAAGCATGCTCATAGTTGATTAGAATCTGTCTCATAATACTGACATATGTTGGAGTGAAAGATTTTTGTCTTTTTGTCTCCCCCATCCCCCCAAGGAGACTTCTTGCAAAGGGATCCTTTGTGACTATATGCTTTTATATTCACAAAAGCATTGGAAACTGAGATCAGAATTGTGACAAACATCCTTCACATTAATTTTGCACAAAGACTTTTTACCACTTTGTGGTAGTACTAGGAAACACATTTTGTTTAATGAATTCAGAGAAGAGTCTAGTCTTAGAACCAAGGAAGAGCTGGGTGTTTGGGTGCGTACATATAATTCCAGCTCAGACTCAGAAAGATCAAGAGCTTTAGATCAGTCTGGGCTACCTAGTGAATTTTATGCCAGTGTGGATTACAGACAAAGCCCCTATCTCAAAAAAATAAAAATAAACTATATGTACAAACAAAGAAATAACCTGGCATGTAGAATTGTGTCAGCAGTTAATAGCACATGTTGCTCTTGCAGAGTACCTGAGTTCAATTTGCAGCATCCACATAGCAGGTCAAAACAATCCATAATTTCTCTTCCAAAGAATCCAATACCATCTTCTAAAATCCCTGAGTAACAGGTATATACATGGTGTACAAACATATACATAGACAAAATACTCTTATACATAAAACAATAAATAAATCATTTTTAACAGTAATCAGTATGTGGGGGCAATTATTTAAAAGGAGAGTGGAAACATACCTATATTATGGGGAAATAAAAAACAACAATAGCAAGAAAGTTTTACCCAGTCATTTATGGGTCTTTTATTTGTGCAGAAATCTCTTTGTAGCCAATTCTTTAGTATAAAACTCTGAGTTTCAAACCAGAGCTATATGAATCTGCACCACATAAAACAAACCCTATTTGGTTGTCTGGGAAACTCACTTCTCAAACACATCTTTTCTTAGAGGAATTAATGACTGGAGAGCTTGGTATTATTAGTCAAATAATTGATTCTTTCCTGTAGATCAAAAAACAAACAAAAATTATTGGTCTGATGTGTTGATTTCTGAGCTATAGGTGTGTTTTTCTCTAAATGAAATGCTTAAACACAAAACATGTCACATTTAAAGAGACAGGTCTCCATGAAACTGAAGCAAATCAGCAAGCTTGTATGGCTACAGATGGATGTTACAGAAAGACAATAGTCATAAGTGATCAAGTTGAGAGGCAAATGTATTTCAGCTTGGTTTTGTAACAGAAACAGAAAGTCTAATTTCAAATACCCAAGGACATGTTAAGAGGTGGAGGTTACTGGGAGTCCACAGAGATGACATCTCAGATACAGTTTACAGCAAACTGAAAGTCTTCATTTGAGTCAGCTGGGACAACACTGAGGAATTCCGGACCCAAATGTAGCATTGACAGTTTAGAGCAAGGAATTTTTTAAGGCAAAAATCACATCCTGGTATCTTATTCAGTAGCTGCAGGGGAGGTTTCGTGCAAGCAAACAGTTTAACAGAAGCAGAGATAAGTTAGCTGGGGCATCTTGACTTCAGGGTCCTAGAATACAATTGGATAATTGTCCATGGGCTTTCCATCAAGAAGATTAAATTTAACTCAAACGTAAAAGGGCCTCAACAAGAACACAAGACTGAGGAAACTCTGCACTGTATTACCCTGTCACATTTGGCAATGCCAATTTATAGTCAACACATTTTAATTTTTGACATTTTTATATTCATTATGTGCAATATTTTGGAATGTTTATTTATTTTAAGTTTCTACGATTTGTTGTTCCAGTCTTTAGAAATTTGTTCATTGTGGCAGTTCAAACGAGCACATAATATAACTGTCTCTAAGTCACTTTTTGTCAGCAGAAAGAATGGCATGGTCAGGCCTGCTGACATCTCCATTCTGTTCTTGAGTTCTTCCATTGTTTTCTAGAGTTGTTTTGGTTTGATTTTTTTTTCTTTCTGTTTGCCTCATGAAGGCCATATCTTGCATTTCTCTGGGTTCTTTTTTTCTTTGTATAAACTCAGGAATCATAAATCATGCTGAAGCCAGGTGTTTTGCCACCACCAAAATAGGTTCAAAGTCCAAATATAATATGAAATTTAAAGAGGTTTTGTACATTTGGGTAGCTTCTCTAAATGTCTATCTTTGGTACCGTAGCCTTCCCAAAGTGATGGTATTCATTGACCACTTCTTTCTGATTAAGTAGATGGTTAATCATGCACTTCCTGGTCTAGATCATCACTGCTTCATTCACCATGGCAGTAATCCTTCAGCAGCGGGGAAGGAGTCAGGGTTATTTTAAATTGGCACTCTGTGAACTTATATTGACATATTTAAAGATATAAAACAAAAATACTGCAAACTAGTGAACATGGAGCATCTTTATCATCAAATTATCAAAAGGCATTGATTAGTCACAGCCCCAATGTCTTCCTAATCATTCTTATATGAATAGAATATAAAATGTTCTTTTTCATATCAATTAGGTGTTTACCATATGCCAGTAATTGTGCTGAGAAAGTGTTGAATGTTCTCTTACAGCAACACCTACAAGCAGGTATGTTGCATTACCGTTGTCAGTTCTGCTTGATGTTCCTGTAGAGTAAGAAAGAAAGACATACCATTCAAGGCAACTTATTCACAGCTCCTCTCAGGCAGGAGAAGAAGACCAAGGTTTAAATTGAAGATCACTTAGTCACTCATTTGGACTCCAGGTTCTAGGAGGCTTCCAGGAGTGCTGAAATTCTTAACCTGCTTACATACAGGAACCAACTACAAGCCATGAAAATCCTTCTGATCCTCTCACCTATTCTGTCGATTGTGACCTCACCACTCTGAAACAGAACAAATACTAACAATTTAAAAAAATATAAATATATATATATATAATTTGATATATAATTTGTTATGAGTAAATTATGAGTATTGACTATGGTGACATCATGAAGGAGATGACAGCATACCACTTTATACTAAGCATAAAGAGCTTAGGCAATACCTTCAGCCCACATAGCTTTGATTAACAATTACACAGGGGGAGGGGGCTTTTTATTCTTGTCTGTTTGTAAAATGGGATAAGGACTATACTTAGATCTGAGGCACAGTGTAGTTGACCAGATGGATGGAGAATGTTTATATAATGTGTAGAGTATTATCTGAAAATAAAACCTGCTGTGGTGATTAAAGAGAAGAAGCTATGGAAACAGAATAACCTGGTTCAGACATATAAAACTGTAGTTATTATTTGCTGACACTGAGATTTCTATTTCTCTGTGTCTTTAGTGTCTCACTTACAAAATGAAAAGAAAAACTGAATGTCTTTATACTTTTTGCGTTCTCAGTTTTATTTGTTTATTGTCATATGACTTGATCTATGTCCACCCTTAGACTAAAAACCACATAACGCATGCACACCTGGGTTTATTTTTGAAATGTTTTGAGAAATTTCAGTAGTGACAATTTGAATTTTTACAATGTTCATAAAGTCTATAATATTCAGAATCATTCCTACAGGACTAACACCATTCTCACTCTCCAAAGGACAGAACTGAGAGTCAAAGTAAATATTATTTTGTGTACTTTAGTTAACACTGAAATTGCTAGGTGAACACAGGAGAGCATAGTGGGAAAAATGTAGAACTTCACAACCTTTGAGTTTTATTCAACTCATTTAGAAAAAAAAAATAACACACTAAGAGTTTGCCACTGAAATACAATAATTCAGTTCTTAAGGGAAGGTATTGAACTCTCTAGTGCCTTTTTTTTCCTTAAAAGGAAAGATGCATGTGCAAATATTATTCAGAACTGGACAACTTCCCAGTGAAATTTGCTGAGGCAGAAAGATGTGTGATAACTTTATTTCGTAGAGGTGGGGCAATTTCCATTTTGAAATATTGTGGGAAGGGGAAATTATTAGGATATCCAGTTTGGAAGCCAGAAACCTCTGAGTTTATTTTCTGTGTTTTTCCTAGGTAGTGTATTTAGGTGGGTATAATACAGATATATATAAAAAAAAAGGTAAGCCTCTTGTTTTTCTGCCTTTGCTTCAGGTTTTATTTTTATAAGCTTTGGGTGTACTGTTGTTATGGTTGAGATTTCTATATTGTATTATATTGTTTTAAAAATATTTATTCTGATTGTGTTTTCCCACAATCAGGGTCACAGCCTCCCTTAGGTTTATGTCCATGTCATCCTCAAATACAAACAAATGGGTATCTGAGATGCTGTTGTATGTGGTGAGACTGCAGATAGTTTTTGTCATTTTCTTCATAAAGATAAATTATTGATAAGCAAAGCATGAAGGTTGCTGAGATAGTGGATAGATGTCATGAGGGAATTAAAGGAAAGAAAGCTACAATCTCCTCTATACCAGCAAGTCTATGGCTTTTGTAACAGAGATTCATATACAAGTGAAGGTAAAGAGGGCTCCTGAGATTAGTAACACCACGTGTGTTGGAAAAGTTGGAGTCAGCAGACTTGAGCAGACTAGAGAGGTATATGACTGAGAAGAACAACCCTCTACTTCCACAACATTAAAAATGTCTGGGGAAAATGACTGTAAGAATGAATACAGAGAAATATATTAAAGAACATTCTGTAGGCACCATGTTTAACTGAGTTTAACCCCAATGTTTTTATTATATTTTGCTCCTTTAGAGACTATGGTGACAAGACAATCTTTTCCACTAAAATCAGTGCAAAGAAGTACAGGATCAAGTTTAGCCACATGTTACGGGTGGCTCTTCTGTATTGATAATTTGAGAAGTGAAGGACTAAGACAGAAAATGCTTTTGTGTACAGGTTTTAATGATGACAGCTATCCTTGGCCCCAGAGGCAGTAAGGACAACATTCAATTTTAGAGTGACCATAAAACACAGCAACAAAAGAAGAGGGGTTTTGGAGCTAGTATGATGGCTAATTTTTTAATTTAATTTTTTTATTATTAGTTACATTTTATTAACTCTGTATTCCAGCTGTATCCCACTCCCTTATTCCCTCCCTCCCTCATCTTCTCCCTGCCCCTTTCCAAGTCCACTAACTGGAGAGGACCTCCTCCCCTTTCATCTGACCCTGTTTTATCAGGTATCTTCAGGACTGGCTGCAAAGTCTTCCTCTGTGGCCTAGCAGGACTGCTCTTCCCTTGGGGGTTGGGGAGGTCAAAGAGCCTGCTATTGAGTTCCTGTCAGAAATAGTCCCTGTTCTCCTTACTGTGGTAAACTAATTGGTTACTGAGCTACCACGGGCTACATTCGAGCAGAGGTTCTAGGTTATATCCATACATGGTCCCTGGTATAGTGTCAGTCTCAGAAAATACCCCTGTGCCCAGATATATTTGGTCCTTGTGGAGCTCCTATCCTCTCCACGTCATACTAACTCCCCTTCTTTCATATGATTCCCTGCACTTTGCCGAAGGTTTGGTTATGAGTCTTAGCTTTCAGTTGCCTTCTGCGGTAGACTCCTGTCATACGTCCAATGCACATCCCATTTGTCTTTCTAAGTGAGGATTGATCATCTTACCCTGGGTCTTCTTTCTTGTTTATCTTCTTTAGGTATATAGATTTCATTATGTTTATCATATCTTGTAGGTCTATATAAGAGAGTATATACCATGTTTGTCTTTCTCCTTCTGGGATACTTCACTCAGAATTATCTTTTCTAGATCCCACCATTTGCCTGCACATTTCATGATCTCCTCATTTTTGATTGCTGAGTAGTATTCCATTATGTAAAAATACCACAATTTCTGTATCCATTCCTCTGTTGATGGACATCTGGGTTGTTTCCAGGTTCTGGCTATTACAAATAAAGCTGCTACAAACATGGTTGAGCAAATGTCCTTTTGTGTACTTGAGCAAACTTTGGGTAAATACCTAGCAGTGGTATAGCTGGATCTTGAGGAAGCACTATTCCTAATTGTCTGAGAAAGCGCCAGATAGCTTTCCAGAGTGGTTGTACCAGTTTACATTCCCACCAGCAATGGAGGAGGGTTCCCCTTTCTCCACAACCTCTCCAACATGTGTTGTCTCTTGAGTTTTTGATCTTGGCCATTCTGATGGGTGTAAGGTACAACTTGACTCAAGCTATACACATTTGAGAAGGGGGAACCTCAACTGAGAAAATGCCTACGGGGCATTTTCTTTATAGATGACTAATGAGTGGGCAGGCCCAACTCAATGCTACCTCTGGTCTGGTAGTTCTGGCTAAGAGCAGGCTAAGAAGAGCAGGAGCCCTTCCCCATGACATCTGCATTAGTCATTCAGATTCCTGTCTTGAGTTCCCATCCTGACTTTCCTGGATAATACACTATAAGCTGTAAGATATAGTAAACCTTCTCCTCCCCAAGTTGTTTGGGTCATGTTGCCTTTGTCATAGTAACAGATACCTTCACTAGAATAGATGACAGTTACTAAAGTGCTTGCATGAAAGCATGAGGACCCAAGTTCAGATCCTGTGTATGAGTCAAGGGCAGTGTCATGTGTCTAATAGTTGTGCCAGGGAACTGGGGGAAGAGGAGGCACAGAAGTGTTATGTAGCTCAGTGAACTGGTCTAGCCACTCAGTTAACTCTAGGCTCAATAAGACCCTCATTCTAAAATGAATAAGAGAAGGCATAAAACAATTGAGGAAGACACCATACATGGACCTCTGGTCTCTACACAGGCATGCACACATGTGAGTCTATAATCACATATGCATATACACACAAAGACATGTGCATATATGCAAAATAATAATGATAATTATATAAAAAAGAGAATTGTGGATTGTATTTCCAAGGGATTGGTACTTTGAGCAAGAGGAATTATTCCGCCAAACTTTATAAGACGTGTGAAGGAAGACAGTTCTCTTTGTTGTCACTTTATGTCCCTGGAAATAGCAGGTTTCTTGTGTGGGTAGATACAATGTCAGCACCAATTAGTTCTATAGAAAGCCTTCTGTAATATGCAAATTGATTTTATGGTAGCAAAAAGTTCATCTGAGTTCCAGGTTCTCAGGCAAAGAGAAAGGATCACAAGAAATAAATTCACAATATGGGTTGTCTTCATGCTCACATCTCTAACAATGCGGTAGAAATTGGATGTTTTATACAGAACGTCCTTGGTAATAACCCTATTTACTGTAAATATTTATAGGATGCACTTAGCTCATCCGTGACTCGTTAGCAATGTAAGACCTTTGCCCTGGCCTAGCCAGTTCTTTCCTCCTAATTCAGTTCCACTTTTCCTGCTAGCCCAATGCTCAGAATTGATTATCTTAGATGTTGTTATCTCTTCAAAAAAGCCACACATATATAAATTCATTTCTATTCTTTCTATAACCCCTTACTTTATTTTTTACTATTATGAGATGCCCTTATCAAATTTATATATATATATAAATATATATATGTACATATATATTTATATATATATATATATATATATATACATATACACTCCCAAAACCAGGAAATTTGATTTAAATATCATTTTTTTTTCAATGCAGTTTATTCAGGAACCTTGAACAATCCTCGGACCCTGGGGAAAGTCAGCCCACAGCTTAAATAGCCTCTGGGTAGCCAACCCAGGCGTGCCACGTGGGCAATGCACATAGGTCCACATACATGGAAGCAAGCCAGATCCTCAGCCTTAGCCAAATGTGGAATTGTTCGTGACAGAGAGCACTCACCATCGGGAAGGTGGAAGGCGGAAACCAGCTCCATCTTTAAGGCATAGCATTCCGCAGCTCTCTACAGTTCATTTTTAATTAATCATTGCATCCATTCATTGCATTTGTGAATCCTGCTGTAGATCTGCAAGAGAAAACGAGCATTATTTTGTTGAGCACTACTTTTTTAAAAGTAATTTTAAGTTTCCAGCAAAATTGTAAAAAGTATGAAAAGATACCTCATCTGCCTCTACCCCACACATGTGTGACATTCATATTTTCAAATCTCTCTTAGGTGATTCGTTTGTCACAACAGAGAAGCCTATATTAACACATCATAATTATGCAAAGGCCTGGGCGTCCATTTGAATTTATTCTTCCCATTGTGTGTTCTACAGCTTTGGAAATCTACAGTGGCATGGATCTAGCTCTGTGGTGTCATGGGGAATAGTTTTAAGCCCCCCGTCCATCCTAGCTTTCATTTCATTCATAATGTTTTTGTTTGTTTAGTAACATTATCTTACTATGCTATCATATGAAATGTGTATGTGTTTGTTTTCAAACTTCTTGCTCGAAATAATTTCATTAATTTTAGTTTTGATTCATTTGTCACAGTGACAAATCTCCAGTGAATTTTCAGTAAGTATTGACTAAATAAATCCATTATTTGGAGTTTGTCAATTTTGTTTCAATCAGGAGAAGTAGAGTTTTCTTTCAGATATCAGCATGAGATGATGATTGCTCTGTAAACAGTGTTAACAGGCCAGAGGAGACAACTGATACTGCTGAAGGCTTGAAAACAAAATCTGCTCATCCCATCAAAATTCTCCAAACACACATTAGTAAGATAACCTTGCTTACTTTAGATCTCACTCTCAAGGTTTTAGGGAGTCATAAACTTATACGATCACATGGCTGAATAAACTGAAACCACAATATTGCTCCCGAGTCTTAGAAGGGGCCCATGCTGCTCAGGTATAATCATTTTAACCATTACTTAATACATGACACGTCCACTCTCTGTGGCATTCATGTCATTACCTTTGTAGAATAAGAGTGAAATGTATTTCCACAAATTTTAGACCTTCAATAGATGGCATAGTCATGTGAAAAATAACGGGCATTATTTTGAGTGAAATGAATGAAACTATGCGAAGATGATCCATCACTAGTTTTCAACATGTCTTCCATGAAGGTCTACAATTTCTTTAACCTTCAGAGCCCAGAACAAAATAGAGGCTGTTTATAATTTACGGACTTGTCTGCCTTCAGCTAATACATAATAATACTTTTTATAACACTTAAGTTTCTTCCTTTCTTTAGAAGATAAGAAACTGAAGCATAAGTGACAGACAAATTCAGTTTCTTTAATTCCACTCAGACTTATATTTTCCAAATTGTCATTTCCCTTTTCTCTGTTAAAACTAGTTGGGTTTTCACCCTTTTTCCTCGAGCTTTCAGTCTCACTGTATCTATGGTATCTATGTGAAATACCTCATATCGCCTAGAATAAATAATCAAATAAAGTTTGAATTATTCATTCAGGAAGCTGGCAGCTAAAACATAGAAGAAAACATGGAGCTGGTAAAATGAGAATATTTAGAGACGGTAAACAGTGACATAGATTTTGAACTTTCACGCCCCCCTTTCCAGTCTCTACTCACTCAGCAAAGATAAAGAGTATCTGTTTTTTCTCTATTACAATGGGGAGACCCACATTCAGAGTGAGAGGCAGTGGGTGAAGTTAGTGCGCTTTCTGTGAGTTTTGCAAGACTGAGGGTAGCAGTGAAATGTGAGCTAACTAAACTTGGATAAAAGCCATAATGGGGTCACAGAAAGCTGAGTGGTGTGGGCTTTACAGAGGCAGAACTCGGTAACAGATACCTGAACGTAAAATAAATAAATAAATAAATAAATAAATAAAATCAGAAATGAAAAAGAAGACAGTGTCTACTTCTTTTTCCAAGGGTGATCCATGCATCCCCTTTAGAGTCCTTCTTGCTTAGCCTTGCTGGGTCTGTGGACTGTAGCATGATTATCATTGACTTAACAGCTAATATGCACTGCTTAGTGAGTACATACCATGTTGTTCTTTCTGGGTCTGGGTTAACTTACTCATGATGATTTTTTTTTTTCCATTCTAACAATTTGCCTGCCTGCAAATTTTAAGATATTTTATTTATTTATTTATTTATTTTTATTTTATTTTATTTTTAACAGAGGGGTGATAATACTCCAACGTGTAAAACGTACCACATTTTCTTTTTGCATTCTTCAGTTGTGGGACGTCTAGGTTGTTTTTATTTCTGGTTATTCAGAGGCTGCAAAGCCCAGAAACCTGTGATAGAGAAAAAAAAAATCAATAAAACGATTCCTAAGGTATCTTTATATAGTATATACATGGATATATATATATATATCTATATATATATATATCCTTATATATCAGCTACTAGCCAAATTTTCATCAAAGAGGCTACCATAGGCAGCTGATGGGAGTAGATGCAGAGACCTATGGCCAAACATCAGCACAGAAAGAGCCCAAATTAGATTCCCTCTATCAGATCCCCTCTCCTTGGAGTGCACAGAACCTCATGGAAAAGAGAGAGTGTGTGAATTCTCAGAAGACATACATTGGTAAGGTTCATATCAATGATTGACACTCAACTTTCCATCTACTCTGTCATGCCTTGACAACATCATTGTATTTTAAAGGAATAGTGTAGGGCAGACACAGGGTATAACATCCCCAGTGTTTTCAGAGTCCCTGGTGGCATCATCCCTAAGATAAATCAATCTAAACATTTGCACAAACTTGGAAAACCCTTCAGGATCAGTTACATTTTATTGACTCAGTCTTCATGAGGCGACTTCTCTGATAAATCCAATTTAGCTTTCAGTACTCTATCAAATTTACCTGGGCTTCTTGTACGTACATTGTTGGTAAAGTTGTATGTTCAATCACTGAACTTCTAAATTCCTGCCAGGATTATTTAGCAAATAACCTGATCACAGAGGCTTTGCCTGATCATTAGTATAGTCTTTAAATATTAAGTAAAATATTCTATGAGCACAGTACTCCATTTATTTTATTTTATGCAAGGTTTTAGGAAACTACGTTGGCATCCATTCTCATTCACTGCATGCCAGAATTCTGATTTAGAGTGATTACACTAGCATTCAGAACCCCATATCCACATATTGACCACATGACTCATGTATATTTATACAGCCATAAATACATCTTGAAAGCACTGTAATTTTTTTATTGTAAGTTGAAGGCCCATTGCATTCTGACACAAGAGTTTCAATGAAGTTCTTTGGGTTGAAACATCATAAGATTCCTACCTTCAGCACCATGAGCATATAATACTCTAAAATCCAGCACTGCTTCCCAATCTATTCAGCTTCTTGGTCAAAATTAAGTGAGGCATTTCTTTGTGTAAGGTAGGGTGCTAATTGCTGAAAACTGGAATTACCTGGTTATCAGATCACATGTTTAAGACAGAGCAGTATCTTACTGCCTTCACAATCATGGCAGTGCCAGCTTCAAAACTCCAACCCTAAAATGCAAGGCTATATCTAAAGGAAAAGCACAGAGGGAGGCTCAGCTTTGATGCCCCTGTGTTCACTCAGCATAAAGTGAACATTTATTGACGGTACACGGCCAGGTCTGGAATAACCCTGATGCCAGCAACAAGAAAGAGAACTGGCTAAGAAACCACGCATCTCCCAGCATACTTATGACTACTCCCAAGCCTTGGCGTTCCACCTAGTCCTGAAGCTACTACTGCAGTCTGGGTTTTGTAGCATTTGCTTTTAGTGAGGCTTTCAGTAACACGTGGACTCTACACAGACACAAAAGCTTGGTGGTGTAGAACCAAATGAAGTTAGTAAACATACTGGTCAGGCAACAATGAAGAGGATGGACAAATTTGTCCTGTCTTAAGACCTCAAGTTTCAGGTTCAAAAAACATGTACTATGAAATACAGTAGACTTGGGTCGTTTTTCAGAAATATTACTGCTCAGTGGCCCTGGGCAAGATTTCTGAACTCCATGTTCTTCCATATACATATTTTGGAAAAAAGAAATAGATATAACTCACCTCCAAATTTATGTTATGCTAAATTTATATTCATAAGGATATACATGATAAATAGATGAGAAAAAAGGAAATTATTGATGAGTGTGTATAACAATATTCCCCTTCTATGTTTTAAAATTGAGAGTGGATGGGAACAGGAGAAGACAGAGATAGAGATTAATACGGTGTGTTTTATCTATACGAGAAAAATATCAACACTGTAGACCATATTGGGAATGGAATCAAATTAAAGGGACCTCAGGCTGGGATTTTTAATTATATTTTAGCGTGTGTTTTATATTTTTTTGCTTTTTTGTGTGTTTGTTTTGTTTTGTTTCCTTTTAATGCTAAGGATTGAATCCAGAGCCTACGTAAGCTAAGCAAGCTGATGACTTACCTCAAAGCCTAGCTCTGCACTTATTTTAAATGACACTGAATAATGAATTAAACTCAATTTCCACTGCATTTCACTTAAAGATAAAAAACCCATACTATGAAGATAGCATGAAAAGGGATCAGGTCATACTATAAGACCTCTATGTATCATGTTTTCTTTGATTTAAGGTTATTAAAAATGTTAGGAATTCCCAGATAATGGTGTCTTCTAATACAGATGCCAGGAAACTATTGACAAGCTTGGGAATTGGCAGGCAAGAAGGATGGACCTCAAAGAAGAAGAAGCCCCTTCTGAGAACAGGGCTGAGGTTATCATGGCTGGTTGAGATGTTTGGTTTGGCCCACTGCTTTCTTGACTATAAATTTCTGCCAGGAAATTTAGAGAAAATAGTGTTACATCAAAGCGGCTGCTTTCTAGACTTGGATCTACAATAACAGAATTTTTATAAGACCCATGTGTGCCTGTATCCTGACTTAAACAGTTGTTTTCCTCTTCTTGCTAAATAATAGTGTGTGTGTGTGTGTGTGTGTGTGTGTGTGTGTGTGCATGCACATACTTATAAAACACAATGTGGTCAGATATGACTTTGAGAATGCATTTACCTATTCATATTTTTATTCATAACTTAATGTGATTTGTTGACCTATTAGGGAATGCCTAGGCAACAGAACTGAAACCATTGGGTGAACAACTCTGTCTTAAGACACACTATGATACAAATCCTCAACCAGGAAGGAACAAGCTCAAGAAAAGTACTGGCGAGGAGCAGTGCAAGAGTTCTTGAAAATCCTAAAAAAAACAAAAAACAAAAAACAAACAAACAAACAAACAAAAAAACCCAAGATACTGTGTCTACATTTCAGTGTGACATAATAAGACATAATAATAAATGTTCCAAATAAATTATCTTTCATGTAAAGAGTTTTGAAATATAGCACGCTGAGAGTCACAGGCCGCTGGGAGCTACCCTTGCCCTGTACACTGTGAGCATTTGCAGTACCATATATGCCTGCTAACTTAACTGCCCCGTGTCTCCCTCA